>NC_134551.1:40662723-40968749 GCF_025594145.1 Primulina tabacum
ATGAATCTTTAAACCATGTCACATCATAACATATATTCATGTTCATTTTTGTACTTGAGCCTCATTAGTTGACCTGTACTACCGTGCTTGCTTTATTATATAGCTACTACTGTGTTGGACGTCAGGGAACAACCTTTGGCAACCCCACGCCCCATGAACATATATTGGCCAATAGGTTTGGTGGACTTAAAACCACCCATGATGTCAACAAGCTCTATATCATGTAAAAATCAACCATTTTCCTTTCATGTTCATGTTCATGTTCATGAAATGGCACCCATCTTCAATATTCCTGAGTTCCTTTCATATTTAAGACATAACATGGAATATGGTGTTATGTTTTCATCAATAAACATACTAACATTGTACATATATCAATAAACAATGGGAAGCATTTGAAATTCATAATATTACTCATGTTTACTTCAAAAACATGACAACTTACAGTCCAAGTGTTCGAATACTGGTTTGACACGATGTTTCTCGTTCATATACTGTCAAATACATCAATAAACCAATCACTATGTATATACTAGGTGAAAAACATTCCTTTATTGTCCTCTACTTGTATAACAATCAAAAGAGATGAAAGCTTACACCCTTAGGAAGTTCTTGTGATGGAGAACTTAATTCTAACTTCAAAATGATGAAAGAAATGAAGAAGGTAGCTTTTGGGAGGAAGAATCCTTGTTTTTCTTCGTGCTTTGGCTGTTAGAGAAGGTAAGAATGGTGGGATTTGCTTGGAAAAGTCAAAACTTATCTTTTATACATGAGGCGGTGCCCGGGAGAACGTATTTTACCACCCGGGTGAGGAACTCTCGGAAAAATGGAGGTCTGCCCGAGCAGACATTCTCTTCGGCTCGGGCGAGCAGCTTTCGGCTCTGCACACTATTTCATCAAACATCGCTCCAAAAACGTTTATTCCTTCCATAATCTGAAAAAGTGGTAAACATGAATGTTGTAGCGCTATGTTTTGGCTTGCATCTCCAACTGATTTCATGTCATTTAAAGGTTTGAGTAAAAATTTATGCTTATTCTCCCAACATGTGTCATTGAAGGTATGACGATATACACGACACACTTTGGGGAACTTTTGGCTTGTCTTCCACAATGATTTTGACAAAACCCAAAGCATGAAAGTTGTAGCATTACATCTTAGCTTTCTAATGGTTATGACCTCACATAATATGGATAAATATTATAATCATTATGCTAAAACCCATAAAACTGCCATATTTTCATCTCATTTCCTACCAACTTCATTACACTACATCTTACTACATATCTTACTGTCACTATTTAAACACATTCATTTTCAATACACCATGGACAATCTAGAGACCATATTTAATCTCAATATCGATACCTCAGTCAACATGTAAAATATAATGAGCTAAATCACTACATATTAAATGACATAAACGCATTATTATCATTTGTACGAGTAACCGGGCATTACAATTCTCCCCTCATTCAAAGAATTTCGTCCTCGAAATTTGGCGTGCCATATAGTTCAGGATATCTCTGTTGAATCTCGTCTTCTCTCTCCCAAGTTGCTTCTTCAATTGCATTATTACGCCATAATAGTTTCACCAAAGGTATTTCCTTGCCTTGTAACACTTTTGAATTTTTGTCGAGGATTTGGACCGGACGTTCTTCATACGAGAGATTCGATGCAAGTTCCAATGGTTCGTAATGAAGAACGTGAGAAGGATTGGCCAAATACTTTCGTAGCAAGGAAATATGAAAAACGTTATGAACATTTTATAAGTTCGGTGGTAAAGCAACTCGATAGTCCCTGTCTCCTACTCTTTCCAAGATTTCAAATGGACCGATATATCTTGGACTCAATTTTCCCTTCTTACCAAAAAGAAAAATGCCCTTCAATGGTGATATCTTTACAAATACATGGTCACCGACCTGAAATTTCAGTCGACGACGTCGCACATCAGAATAGCTTATATGTCGGCTCTGGGCAGTGTGCATTCTTTCCCTGATCTTAGCTACCAATTCAGCTGTCTGTTGTACCAATTCAGGACCTAATAACTTTCTTTCTCCTACTTCATCCCAATGTACCGGAGAGCGACATTTTCTACCATATAATGCAGTATATGGTGCCATTCCAATGCTTGAATGATAGCTATTATTATATGTAAACTCAGCCAACGGTAGTTTACTGTCCCAACTACCTGGAAAATCAATAGTACAGGCCCTCAACATATCTTCCAATATCTGATTCACTCGTTCTGATTGTCCATCAGTTTGAGGATGGAACACCGTACTAAATGACAATCGAGTTCCCATAGCATGATGTAAACTCTTCCAAAATGCAGACGTAAATTTGGGATCTCTATCAGATACAATGGACACTGGGATGCCATGAAGCCTCAGTATCTCTTTGATGTATTCTTCAGCATATTGATTCATCGTGTATGTGGTTTTCACCGGAATAAAGTGAGCTGATTTCATAAGTCGATCCACAATAACCCATATAGCATTGAACCCTCTTTGTGTTATTAGCAAACCAAGAATGAAATCCATCATGATGTGTTGCCATTTCCACTCAGGAATGGGTAGTGGTTTCAGGAGTCCTGCTGGTCTTTGATGTTCAGTCTTGACATGTTGAAAAGTTAGACATTGTGCAACAAATTGAGCAATGTCCTTTTTCATACCTGGCCACCAAAATAATGGTTTCAAATCTTTGTACATTTTGGTGCCTCCAGGATGGATCGAATAAGGTGTAGCATGAGAATCAATAAGGATGTCATTTCTGATCGTTCCTTGCTTTGGCACACACAATCTACCTCAATATGTCAATATTTCTTTCCCATTCAATTCAAAATTCAAATTTCCTTTTTCCTCATCTCGCTGCCTCAGTTGTTGTAATTCATTATCTGCACTTTATTTGGCCTTGATCCGGTCTGCAGGTGTTGGTCGATGTAATGCCCGAGATTTTGATTATTGTAATCTGAAATGATTTGTTGATAATTGATGTGATTATAGACGGAACGGATCAGACTGGGAAAGATGAAAAGAAGACTGGAATTATGTGCGAGGAATGGGCCTCGCGCATATGCGAGACCAAGCCGGGCGCATATGCGCAGAGTAGGCAGAGAACCTCGCACATATGCGCCTGGAGAGGGCGCGCATATGCGCGAGTTGCCGAGAAGACACGCGCCGAGACAGTAGGTCTCGCGCATATGCACCGAGGAGGGTCGCGCATATGCGCGAGACGTGCAGTGCAAAGAATCATGCCACGTTACAGGCTTCGACAAGACGTACAGGCTTTGAAGTTTGCGCAAAATCCAACCGTCTGATTTTTAATCTGAATTTATTTCCGTGATCCTCTCGTTAGAGGCTTCGACAAGACGTAAGTTTTATTGATTTCTATTATGATTTGAAAATATGATATTGAAGGAATCAGATATGATTGATATATGGTGTTCTTGCGATATTAGATATCGTATAATTGAAACCGGATTGAAGAGCAGATACCATATGAAATTGTTATGATTTTTGGAATGGATTTGATATCATATTTGTATTGTTATCGATTATGAGTTGTGGGAATTGATATCTATTGATTTGTATTGCGGGGTATATTGAGATTTTACAGTTGTGCTGTTGAAACAGAATTAGATTGAGTTCTGATTATATCCTGTATTGATTTGAGTGGTGTATTGATATTGTACTCCTCGATATTGTCATTGCCAGATTGAGTAATTGACAGATTCAAATTCAAGACTTCGAGAGAGCTAGAAACCGACAAAAGAAAGGTATAAATCAATGTTAACGGGAGATACGACTCGTGTTAGATTCACTTGAGTTTCCCTAAACCACATACTTGTTTGTTATTGTTTTACTACCTTGTATTACTTGAATGTATGTGGTTATTCTATTAACTTATAGAATAGTAGAGAATATAAGATAGATTACGAGAACGAGTCATTGGCAGAGGTTCCAAGTCTTGGGCAGAGGTGCCTAGACAATGGATGTTTGGTTATATCGATGTTGCTTAGGATTAGATCGACTTCTATTTCAGAGATTCGATATGATATGCCAATGTCCGGGAACCGGGATCCCTTGACTAGACTAGATCAGAGTCGAGTCAGAGATGATTAGTCAAAGAGTTTGATTTACTGTTTATATCATTTCATATTTTCAGATTATGATACATGTTATTGATATCTGTTTCATGCTTTTATATCTGTTATATGATTACATGTACACATTGTTTATACTAGGGAATGTTATTCTCACCGGAGTTATCCGGCTGTTGTTGTGTTTGTATGTGTGCATTACAACAGGTGGGACAGGATCAGGGTCAAGAAGAGGATGAGAGATTACAGTTAGCGTGGAGATCCGGGTCCAGAAGTAGATTAGGATTCAGCACTTGATATATAGTAGTTGAACCCTTGTTTGATTTTAATGTAATTGTACAAGACTTGTACTTTTATGCGGATGTTTATATCAGATTGATTCCATTAAGTTTCCGCACTTGTATTTAAAAAAAAAAATTTAGACCCAGTTTATTTAATCGATCCAATTAATCGCAAGAACGATTAAGAAATGAATTAGCGTCGGGGTCCCCACAGCAGGTGGTATCAGAGCAGTAGGTTCTTTAGACTGAGATAGAAGCCAGTGAGCGGGGTAGATTGAGTTTTCTTCCTTGCTTTTGATTTCTAGCATGTTTACTGCTTTAATACATGTTTACCTGATTATCTGATTCGATTGGTAATGTGTATTATTGAGAATGAATCAGAACCGATTCTTGATCAGAGTTAAGATGATCAGAAGGGGACTGAGACAGATTTGTCAAATGTGATTGCTAACCCTTTTGATAACAAGATATGTCTCCTCGACGAATCCCAGAACAGGGTAGTACCTCTACAAATCCGATAGATGTTACAGCAACACCGATGGAAACTCTACTGAAGAGGTTTCAGTCGTTTAAACCGCCAACCCTTAAAGGATCGGAGACTTCTGTTGATTGTGAGTGTTGGTTAGATGACATAGAAATAATGTTTGATTCATTGGATTACACTGATGAGCGCCAAGTCCGATTGATTAGGCACCAGTTGCATGATGTTGCGAAGAATTGGTGGCTCATGACTAAGAGAGCGTTGGAGCATCGAGGTACGACTATTACCTGGAACATCTTTAAGACTGAATTTTATCAAAGATTTTTCTCAGTGTCGTACAGAAAAGACAAAAGTGCAGAGTTTGCAAATTTGAGACAGGGTCAGTTGAATATAGAAGAGTATGTGGCAGAGTTCTCTACCTTGTTGCGATTCGCTCCACATGTTGCCAAGAACGACGAAGTTGTTGCTGATCAGTTCATCAATGGAGTGAACCCTGATATCTTTACATTGGTGAACACCGGGTGACCGAATAACTTTGCTGATGCCCTGAACAGAGCTAAGGGAGCCGAAGCTGGTCTAATGAGACAGAAAGGAGCTTCGTATGTCGCTCCAGCACCGAGACCACCACAACAACCCTCGACGCAATTCCACCAACCCCCTCCCAGATTCGAAAGTGGTAGTAGCAGCAGTGGAAAGAAAGAGCAGTTGAAAGTGAGAGGAAAACAGTTCAAGAAGTCTGGCAGTAGTTCTTATAGCTCCAGTGGTTCCAGACAGAGTTATACAGGGGCTTATTGCAGAACTTGTGGCGGAAGACATCCGACTGAACAATGCCAAGGAGTGTTTAATAGTTGCAATATCTGCAGACAACAGAGACATTTCTCCAGAGTCTGTCCAGAGAGAGGTTCCCAAAGATCCTAGGGAGCGGAATCATCTGGATCAGTGAAACAGCCGGACAGACGATCATCTGCTGTTCACACATTCCAGCCAACACCAGCCCAGTCACAGCCAAGGACAGGAGGAAGCCAGACAGTTAGCCAGCCTCCTAGAAAGCAGGCCACAGTATTTTCCTTACCTGAAGAACAGGCCCAGAAAGCACCAGATGATGATGTTGCAGGTAACTGTTCTTTATGTGGTTACCCCACTTGAGTATTGATTGATACGGGTGCTTCTCATACATTTATTTCTGAACGATTTCCATTGATTCATGCATTGCCTGTGGAGTCATTTTCTGCTGTATTATCTGTCTCTTCTCCTTTGGGGACATGTTTGATTTCAGTGAATTCTGTTAAACATTGTATGCTACAGTATGACGGGCATGAGATTGAGTTAGACTGTATTGTACTTGGGTTGTCTGATTTTGATTGCATTATTGGTATCGATATGCTGACCAAGTACAGAGCAACCATTGATTGTTTCCATAAAATTGTACGATTCAGACCTGATATGACTGATGAATGGAAATTCTACGGTAAGGGTTCTAAATCTAGAATTTCATTGATATCTGCGTTATCTATGTCTCGACTATTACAGAAAGGAGCAGAGGGATTCCTTGTCTATTCAGTAGATGTACAGAAGTCGAGTCCATCATTGGCAGACCTCCCAATAGTCTATGAGTTTGCAGACGTCTTCCCAGATGAGATTCCGGGTTTGCCTCCAGTCAGAGAGATAGAATTCAGCATTGAATTGGTACCAGGTACAGTTGCGATTTCTAGAGCTCCGTACAGAATGGCACCGATTGAACTGAAAGAGCAGTTGGAAGATTTACTGGCCAAGGGTTACATCAGACCGAATGTTTCTCCTTGGGGTGCTCCAGTGTTATTTGTGAGAAAGAAGGACGGTTCAATGAGACTCTGCATTGACTATCGGCAACTGAACACGGCTACGGTAAAGAACAAATATCCTTTGCCTCGTATCGATGATTTATTTGATCAGTTGCAGGGTTCTTCTATGTATTCCAAGATCGATCTGAGATCTGGATATCATCAGCTGAGAGTCAGAGATTCTGATATCTCGAAGACACCTTTCAGAACCAGGTATGGCCATTATGAATTTATTGTCATGCCGTTTGGGTTGACTAATGCTCCAGCTATATTTATGGGTCTGATGAACCGTATATTTCAGAAATATCTCGATGATTTCGTGATTATTTTCATTGATGATATTTTTATTTATTCGAAGAATATGATTGATCATGCTGAGCATTTGAGAACTGTGTTGAGAATTCTGAGGGCTGAGAAATTATATGAAAAACCGTCAAAATGTGAATTCTGGTTGATACAAGTTGTATTTTTGGGTCACATTATATCTGGAGACGGGATTTCTGTTGATCCTAGCAAAGTTGAGGCAGTGATCAGTTGGCCGAGACCGACATCTGTTCCAGAAATACGCAGTTTTATGAGTTTAACAGGTTATTACCGTCGATTCATTAAAGATTTCTCGAGTATTGCTAAGCCTATTACCCAGCTAACTCAGAAGAATGCACCATTCATTTGGTCAGAGGAGTGTGAATCCAGTTTCTTATAATTGAAGAAGAGATTGACCAGTGCTCCTGTATTGACGATTCCATCAGGTACTGGTGACTTTGTTGTATATTGTGATGCTTCTCACAGAGGGTTGGGTTGTGTTTTGATGCAGCGAGAAAATGTTATCGCTTATTCCTCGAGACAGTTGAAGCCACATGAATCTCGCTACCCAATTCATGATCTTGAATTGGCAGCCATTGTATTTGCACTGAAGATATGGCGACACTATCGATACGGTGAGAATTTTGAGATCTATTCTGATCACAAGAGCCTGAAATATCTGTTTTCACAGTCAGAATTGAATATGAGACAACGAAGATGGCTTGATTTGCTTAAAGATTTTGATTGTGAGATCAAGTACAATCCAGGAAAATCCAATGCAGCAGCTGATGCACTGAGTCGTAAGGTATGTTCTTTATCCTTATCGACGATTGGTGTTTCAAATTTAATTGAAGATTGCTGTTTGTCTAGATTAGTATTTGAGACAGATTGTAAACCATTGAGATTATATGTTGTTCAAGTAGAACCAGAGCTGATTTTGAGAATTAAAGCGGCTCAGAAAGTTGATCAGAATGTGCAGAATTCGATATCGATGGTCAGAGCACGGCATCGATCAGTGTATCAGGTACGTGATCAGGTACTATATGTGAATAATCGTCTTGTTGTGCCAGATGTTTCAGATTTGAAACGACAGATATTGTCAGAAGCGCATAACAGTCGATTCAGTATTCATCCTGGTGGCAGAAAGATGTATAATGACTTGAAAAGACAGTTTTCGTGGAAATAGATGAAAGCTGATTTTGCTGAATTGGTATCAAAATGTCTAAATTGCCAACAGGTGAAAGCCGAAAGAAAGAAACCAGGAGGTTTGTTACAGATCTTGTCTATTCCTGAATGGAAATGAGACCACATTTCTATGGATTTTGTGACGAAGCTACCACGTTCCTCCCGAGGTTGTGATGGGATTTGGGTCGTGATTGACAGATTGACCAAATCCGCATGTTTTATTCCGTACAAGATGATGTACAGACATGACCAGATGGCAGAGATTTATGTCAGAGAAGTTGTCAGATTGCATGGAGTGCCTAAGTCTATTGTATCAGACCGTGATCCTCGGTTTACTTTGCACTTTTGGCATAGTTTACAGCAGGCTCTAGATACGAAGTTATCTGAGTACCACATATCATCCTCAGATCGACGAACAGTCAGAGCGGACTATCCCGACATTCGAAGATATGTTGAGAGCTGTAGTGCTGGATTTTGGCACTAGTTTGCAGGTTCTTGGGGTTGTCATGCCAAGGAGACAAGTGAGTCTTACTAAAGGGAGAACCCAAGGGTCTGAGCCTCGAGAATACAAGTACCATCGCAATGAGGTAAGGTTAGTTGCCAACACAACAACCATGAGGTATGACTTTCGTCCTTTTCTTACTTCGTTGTTGTGTTGTATTCAAGCGTTTGAAGAGAGAGTTGAGAGTGGGATGTCTAAAGGGTCTAACTGTGAATTAACCTTTGTGCCTAGAAGTCATAGATTTGAGAATGATGACATATTGAATAGATCAAATTTAAATGTTAGTGATTGTGATTTTTCAAGAGTTGTCAAATTGATGAGTTTTAGTCATGACAATGAATTGTATGCATTATGTTCAAATCTTTGTGAAGAATTAAATGATTGCATGGATAGTACATGTGACGTGTCCTATTTCCGTGATTTATATTTAATTGGTGATGGTTGTGAAGATTACATTGATAATACATTTAGTGTGTTCTATTTGCATGATTTATGTTGGTTTGATGATGGTTTTGAGAGGTGCAAGGATGAACATGACATGTGTTTAATTGGTAGCTATGAAGTAATTAGAGCCATTGATAGGATGCATGAATTTTAACTATGGTTGCATATGAAGAAGTATGTTAAGTGGTGTAGTCAATGGTGCGTTGGATATCGGGAAAGGGCTTGTAAGCTAGATTCTTATATGTTGCATCAATTATTTCTTATTCCTAGTGAGTTATGGTCGTACACGTGTATGGATATTATTTTGGTGTTGTCTAGGTCTAACAAGGGGAGAAAACTGATTTTTTTAATAGTTGATGATATCTTATCATTTGGTGTCACTCGTCATTTGGTGTATGTTGAGGTTGTTACATTGACAGTGAAGGCAACCATGGAGTTAGGGCTCAAAGCATTGAAGGAGCACGTGGGCAATAGCACCTACAAACTTGAACCTGAAGGTAAGCATGTTGGTCATATAAATTTTGTTATTACTAACTTGCTTCGTTTTTGCGTAGGTAGACAAGATTTGAGGACAAATCTTTTTGAAGAAAGGGAGTATGATACGAATCTGACCAAGCGTGGCGTGAAAATGATTGGAAGGAGATTTAGAGAGCGTCGTTGTTTCGGACTTTCAAGCTCAATAATGATGAATCAAGCATATCCAAGCAAGTGGTGGAGTTCAACAAATAACAGCCATGAGGGCAACAGCATGCGCGTCCCAGCAAAAGATTTCGCGCAACCGCGCACAAGACAATGAAGACGCATGCAGCAGGCCAGCAAGCGACGCGCACCCGCGCCACTTTCAGCGCGGCCGCGCGCGCGCCATGGCGTGACTTCCGGCGCCACCGCGCGCAGGGTGCTGCAAAAGGCCGTAACTCGCGCTCCACCGCGCAAGAACACGCGCTCCACCGTGCGAGAACACGCGCTACCTCGCGCACTTCCGTGTAGAAATTGTTCACAACTTTTTTTATGACTTTTTACACTACTTTTCATGTTTTAATTATTATATATTCAGTGTACATGAATGATGAACGAACAATTTCAGATTAATATAAATATTTTGAGGAGTTTCTCTCAATTCTCAAGGCTTTTAAAGCTTTGTTCAAAATCAAATCAAACTTATCAAAGATTTCATCTTTGTGGCGTTTGTCGATTGTTTTTCGCACGGATTGTCAAAACAAGTTCTTTGAAGGTTCGTTTGAAATTCGATTGTTATTATCGTTGATATTTGTTGCTAAGTTTTAATCACTTAGAGGTGAATATCACAAATCGTTACTTGTTTCAAAAGATCGGGACAACATAATCGATCTTTGTTCGTTATTAAATTGAAGGCGTGATTCTAATAATCATGTTTGCTTTCATTTGTACGAGGATTCGTATCAACCGCCTTAGACATATTGATTTCCCTCCTTAACTCTGCTCGAAGTCCTCTAATGAAATGAGCACCCTTGTCTTTGTCATTTGAAGCAATATAAGGAGAAAACAGATAGCCCTCCTCAAACTTCAAAATATACTCGTCAACATTCATACCTCCCTGACGAAGCTCTAAAAACTCAGTCACCTTCCGAGCTCGAAGTGCATCCGGGAAATACTTGTCGTAGAAAAGATCCATGAAATCTTGCCACTTTAATGCCGGAACATTAACACTTACCTTAGTGGCATTCCACCAAATACGTGCAGCTTTGACTAGCATGAATACTGCACAACCAACTCTGTCCTTGTCTTCATACCTGAGATGATCAAATATTGCCTCAAGTGCTTTAATCCACTCTACAACCACCAATGGATCAGTGCTTTTTGCAATCTCAGACGGATCCATCCTCTTAAAAGCAGTAAAGATCCCATCAGTTCCAACTGCTTGAACCACTTGGCCTCTCCCTTGGCCTCTACCCTCACCTGAACCTTGCAAACAGAGCGATTGTTGAATCTGCTCACTGTGAACCTTGGTTTGCTCTTTCAGTAATTTGCCGAACTCGTCGACAACTCTCGATGAGGAACTATCCTCACCCTTGGAAGCCTTTCTCTTAGGAGGCATAAAATCCTACAATGTGCTCACATAATACATATCAACTGATAACAATAAATAGATGTAGAAGAAGACATACCCGGACAGTTGAAAGTAGACGAAGTCATATGCATTGGTCCGAAGAACATTGCTCTGATACCACTAAATGTTACGCCCTCGACTGATTTTATAAAATAACACAGCTGAATATTAAAAATTTACTTAGAGGGAAGAAGGATTTAAAATTTTCTTGGCATAAAATATTTACAATCAAAAGTATATACATGATCAATAAAGTGTTACATCAAAATACAAAATATCATTTTTTATCATGTCAAAATGCTAGCAAAATATCTTTCTTCCTTCCATCTTCTGTACATATGACTTGGGCTCCAATCAACGTCCTGGCTCGTCGCTCTTATCTGCATCACATGAAATAACTGGAATGAGTATAAAATTCAGCAAGTGAAACTCTTACATAACAATCTGTACATATCATACTCTGTAAAACATGACTTTGAAATCATTAAATACCATCTAACTTTTAAACATGAATAACATAGTATAACATGACAATAACGATCGTATTTCTCTCTTCTCTGGTGGATTGATATTTCAATAGTATCTCTGTCTTTCTACCTATATCCCATTGATATAAATCGATTACTCTTTTGGGATATAAGCCTATGGTCGTTGATCAACTAATTGCGTGCAATCTCTGACTATCTCTTTATCAATCCAATAAATCATTTGAATCCTCTGTTGTACATTAAATCAAACACTTTCAAGACTCTTTTCTCTTGCATTCCCTTTTATACAATTGAGACATATAAAAGCCTCTAATTTACAACAAAGTGTATCCATATATAGCATGAATCAAATGGAAGGGAATACCATATTAAAACCATTGAAATACAATACATATAATTCATGTGAGCACAAGAAATGAATTCAACTTACAACCAATGGAAAGCTTGATTCTAAACTCTTGATAAAAATCCTACAACAATAAACCATGTATCGAATCATCAAAAACTTAATAATCACAAACCCATACTATAAAACCCATAAAATCAACACAATCAGACATTCCATGATTTCCCCCCAACACCATAATCCAAAGAATAATCAAAACCACAAGATTACCTTAGCTCCTTGAACCCAAAATGATCTTGCTCTCCCTTCAATACTCCAACCAGATGCTTGAATCAAAGAAACAAGAGAAGGAAAATAAGAACCCTAGCTCCCCTTGAGATGATAAATCGAGAAGTGAGGAAAGAATGAGAGAAATAAGATCAAACCCTTGTATTATATAACTTAAATCTCGAAAACACGACTTTACTGTTCACGCACCGCGGGTACGCTACTCCTCTTACCGCGGGTGCGCTAGGCTTACTGAACCACTTCCGAAAATCCAAAGGAACGACCGCAGGTGCGCTACTTATTGGACCGCGGGTGCGCTGGAGGTTCTGCCCAAACACCGCGGGTGCGGTAGCTTTCCTGGCGTGGGTGTACTGTCTCCTGATGCCAGTAATATTCTTAGCAACTAAAATCGGATCGCAACGTCGCTTCTCCTCATATTTGGCAACACTATCAACATGAAAGTTGCACCATTATGTCTTATCTAACCACTACAATTGGGCTCATACCAATTGGCTCAACATACAAATTATCATGAATTCAATCGTAACGTCATCACAATATAACTACACATCCTCTAAAATCAACAATACTATAAATCATAAATCCAAATTCTTAACATCTAAACTATACTTAAACTTGACCAAATAGTCCATAAACAAAAGAAATCTTAAACCGTACCGTTCACCAAGCTTGGATATTACAATCTTCCCTCCTTAAAGAAATTTCGTCCCCGAAATTAACGTCACTGCGCAAACAACTCAGGATACTTTTCTTTCATATCATCCTCTGGTTCCCACGTGGCTTCTTCAATAAGTTTATTCCTCCAAAGGACCTTAACAATGCCGATCTCTTTGTTTCTCAATACTTTAACTTTGCGATCCAGAATCTGAACTGGAATCTCTTGGTACATCAAATTCGGTGTCAAATCCAATGGCTCGTGACGAAGAATATGGGAAGAATTCGCAATATACTTCCTGAGCATGGAGACATGAAAAACATCATGAACTCTATCAAGATCTGGTGGTAAGGCTAACTTGTAAGCTCAATCACCGACTCTGTCCAAGATCTCAAATGGGCCAATAAACCTTGGACTCAATTTTCCCTTTTTGCCAAACCTCATTACACCTTTAAGAGGTGCAATCTTCAAGAACACCTGATCGCCAATCTCAAACTGCAACGGCCTTCGCCGTACATCAGCATAACTCTTCTGCCTTGACTGTGCTGTCTTCATCCTCTCTCAACTAACATCAACAACATCAGCTGTTTGTTGGACCAACTCTGGACCCAACATCTTTCTCTCACCAATCTCATCCCAATATAAGGGGGATCTACATTTTCTGCCATAAAGTGCCTCATACGGTGCCATGCCAATCGTCGCCTGGTAACTATTATTGTACGTGAACTCAACCAGAGGCAATTTGGAATCCCAACTACTAGGGTAGTCGATAGTACAAGCTCTGAGCATATCCTCCAAAATCTGAATAACTCTCTCTGATTGATCGTCGCTCTGAGGATGATATGCTGTACTGAATGCTAACCGTGTACCCAAGGCTCTGTGCAAACTCTTCCAAAACTCTGAAGTAAATCTAGGGTCACGATCAGACACGATCGACACAGGAACACCATGAAGTCTGACAATCTCTGCTATGTACTCTTCGGCATACTGGTTCATGGAATACGTTGTCTTGACTGGGAGAAAATGCGCTGACTTGGTCAACCAATCAACAATAACCCAAATAGAGTTATAGCATTTCTGCGTTCTGGGAAGACCAATCACAAAGTCCATTGTAATGTGCTCCCATTTCCATTGAGGAATCGGCAATGACTGCAATATCCAAGCAGGTTTCTGGTGTTCGATCTTCACCTGCTGACAAGTTAAACACTGAGAAATAAACATGGCAATATCCTTCTTCATATCTGGCCACCAGTAGAGTCTTCGAAGATCCTGATACATCTTGGTACTACCTGGATGTATCGAGTATGGCGCGGTATGTGCCTCTGTCAAGACGTCTCGCCGAATATCATCACCAGTAGGAACACATATACGGCCTTTGAATGTCATCAAACCATCTGTATTCATCCCAAACTCTGAGTTACCTCTCTCTTCTGCTCTAGCTCTCATCTCTGTCAACTGTGCATCATTGGACTGCTCTCTACGGATTCTGTCCGTCAATGTAGCCCGAATGATCAACACTGAAAAGCGAGCAATAGTTCCCAGTACTACCAAAGCTATCTCTTCTCGTTGCAAGTCTAACAACAACGGTTTCTGGATCATAGAACTCAAAGATGAACTCGACTTACGGCTCAATGCATCCGCTACAACATTCGCCTTCCCAGGGTGGTAACTAATCGTCACATCATAGTCTTTGACAAGCTCTAACCACCGTCTCTGTCGCATATTGAGTTCTTTCTGGGAAAACAAATACCTTAAACTCTTGTGGTGCGTGAAAATTTCACACTTTTCGCGATATAAATAGTGTCTCCAGATTTTCACGGCGAATACCACAGCTGCCAATTCCAGATCATCGTAGGATAATTTTTCTCGTAGTCTTTTAACTGACGAGAAGCATAAGCTATAACCTTTCCATGTTGCATCAGCACTACACCGAGGCCCTTCTTCGACGCATCGGTATAAACAACAAAGTCTTCTGTACCACTGGACAGTGCAAGTACCGGAGCTGTCGTCAATCTATCTTTCAACTCTTGGAATCCACTTTGGCATTCATTGGACCACTCAAACTTTACAGTCTTTCTCATCAGATTGGTTAACGGCAGGGCAATTTTGGAAAAGTCTGAAATAAAACGACGATAATAACCCGCCAAACCAAGAAAACTGCGTACCTCTGATACAGTGGTAGGGATAGGACACTTCTGTATCGCCTCTATTTTTGCTGGATCAACAGCTAAACCATCTTTCGAGACAACATGGCCTAAGAAAAAAATTTGCTCCAACCAGAACTCACATTTCTTCAACTTAGCATACAGCATTTTCTCTCTCAACAACTGAAGAACGACTCTGAGGTGCTCTACGTGAAGCTCTCTGGTCTTGGAATAAATCAATATATCATCGATGAAAACAATGACAAAGCTATCCAAATACGGCTTGAACACCCGGTTCATTAGATTCATGAAGACTGAAGGAGCATTAGTCAGACCGAACGACATAACAAGAAATTCGTAATGACCATACCTGGTCCGGAAAGCCGTCTTAGGGATATTAGACTCCCTAACTTTCAACTGGTAATAGCCAGATCGCAGATCAATCTTCGAAAACAATGTAGCCCCCTGCAGCTGATCAAAAAGGTCGTCTATTCGTGGCAATGGATATTTATTCCTAATCGTCACTTTGTTGATTTCCCTATAATCAATGCACAGCCGCAAAGACCCGTCTTTCTTCTTGACTAAAAGAACCGGAGCTCCCCAAAGCAAAGAACTCGGCCGTATAAAACCCCTATCTAATAGATCCTGCAACTGCATCTTCAATTCTTTCATCTCTGTCGGGGCCATTCTGTACGGAGTTTTGGAAATAAGAACCGTCCCCGGAACTAAATCGATCACAAACTCTACATCTCTGTCTGGCGGTAAACCCGGCACATCATCCTCAAATACATCAGGGAACTCTCTCACAACATTAATATCATAATTATTCAACTTCACAATTATATCCATATTCACAATCGAAGCCAAAAACCCATCACAACCTCTAAACAACAACTTCTTAGCCCCAAGACATGAAATAAAAGGAAGGACCAGCGAAGTACCTACACTGGCGAACATACCTTCCTTATTTTCATCATCTGCAAATTTCACCGTCTTGGCAACGCAATCAATCACTGCACGGTAAGTTGATAGCCAATCCATGCCAAGTATAATATCAAACGCAACCATCGGAATAACAATCAAATCGGCATAAACCACTCGCTCATCAATTTGAACAGAACACGCATACATAATAGACGTCGGGCATAACACATCCCCAGAAGGCAATACAACATTAAACTGGAGGGGAAGAAAAGAAGGAACTAAACCCAAAGATCTCAAAAATAGTTCAGACATAAAAGAATGAGTAGCACATGTATCAATCAATGTCGTAGCTACTCTGCCTGAAATTAAGATAGTGCTAGAGATCACAGAAGAATCAGGATTTATACCTTCCTTCGTCATGGTGAAGATGCGACCCTGCACCTTCTCTTTACTCGAGCCTCTCGGACAGTCTTTGGCGATATGGCCTGCAGTACCACATGGGTAGCATGTATGAGTACAAAACCTACACTCACCCCTATGATGCCTACTACACTTGGGACACAACGGATTCTCTGAATCAAATGGGACTATCGGTGCTTTAGAACTCAGCTCTAGCTTGCCTTTCCCCTTGAAACTGCCTTTCCCTCTATGACTCGAACCTTGACCTCTTTGAGCAATAGCCTGCTGCCTCGCCTGTCTCTCTGTAGCAAGATCTTTCTCGTCTTGCTCGGATAACAATGCTTTAGCCACAATCTCTTTAAATGTCACCGCCTTAGACATATTGATGTCCCTCCTGATATCTGCTCGAAGTCCTCTAATGAAACAAGCACCCTTGTCTTTGTCATTTGAAGCAATATATGGAGCAAACAGACAGTCCTCCTCAAACTTCAAAATATACTCGTCAACATTCATACCTCCCTGATAAAGCTCTAAACACTCAGTCACCTTCCGAGCTCGAAGTGCATCCGGGAAATACTTGTCGTAGAAAAGATCCGTGAAATCTTGCCAATTTAATGCCGGAATATCAACACTTACCTTAGTGGCATTCCACCAAATACGTGCAGCTTTGACTAGCATGAATACTGCACAACCAACTCTGTCCTTGTCTTCATACCTGAGATGATCAAATATCGCCTCAAGTGCTTTAATACACTCTACAGCCACCAATGGATTTGTGCTTCCTGCAAACTCAGGCGGATCCATCCTCTTAAAAGCAGTAAAGATCCCATCAGTTCCAAGTGCTTGAACCACTTGGCCTCTCCGTTGGCCTCTACCCTGACTTGAACCTTGCAAACAGATCAATTGTTGAATCTGCTCACTGTGAACCTTGGCTTGCTCTTTCAGTAATTTGCCGAACTCGTCGACAACTCTCGATGAGGAACTATCCTCACCCTTGGAAGCCTTTCTCTTAGGAGGCATAAAATCCTACAATGTGCTCACATAATACATATCAACTGATAACAATAAATAGATGTAGAAGAAGACATACCCGGACAGTTGAAAGTAGACGAAGTCATACGCATTGGTCCGAAGAACGTTGCTCTGATACCACTAAATGTAACGCCCTCGACTGATTTTACAAAATAACACAGCGGAATATTAAAATTTACTTAGAGGGAAGAAAGATTTAAAATTTTCTTGACATAAAATTGTTAGAGTAGGTGCTCGTCGGGCCAAGTGTTGGCCGAGGGTTCATGTTTAAACTCTATGTAAAAATAATCTTTATGTTAATAATATTTGAAATTATTGTTTTGGAACTTTTTTATCTGTATACCCATGCTAGTTGCATAGATAAATTCCTTGAATATACAAATAATAGAAAGAATATGAGATGCTCATATGATGAGTATCATGAAACTCATATTTGTAATACTGTATATTCTAAACAGTTCCTAGTCGATTCAGCTGCCGCTAAGAAGGATATAGGCCGCTCGAGTTCGAGACTAGTATCTGCGATGTGAGTACCATGTTTCATTGGATGGGGACATAGTGATGTCCGAGCATGCAGATAGGTGCTCCTGGTAGAGTGCACTGAACGACCCTCCATAAAGGACTTTCCAAGTGGTTCTCACTTATCGAGTGGAAACATCCTAGTTTATGGTTGTACACCATTAGTTCTTATGACCCGGGACAACATTGAGACTCTATATGCTAGCATTGCACTTTGACTTGTTTACCGACTCTCATGGGGTCATCAGGTGGCAAGATTGGGTGTTTTGTTGAAACATATAGTAGTCGATGCATTGTAGTCGGGGATTCACCGCTTACCTTCGTGTATGGATATCCTATGTGATCTCATATATATGTAGTATGAAATCTCTGATCAGAGTATGGTGGTAATTATGAAAGGGGTTTCATAGATTACACCATCGATGCAACTACGACATGACACATAGTATCGATTCATTGACAACTCTCGATATACCAATGGTTGTCGAATCGGTCGGGATATATGAGATGAAGGGACCGTACTCTACGCTAACCATAATTGAATGGTTCTTGCAGGAACTCTCATTTGATACCTAGGGAATCATGTAAGCGATGCTGCTAGGCGTTTAACATGATTGGTTGGATACTATTAGACTTGAGTTCTGACGTTCTTATTATCAAGGAGTTGATAAGTAGGAATGGAGCAATTGGGGTATGCTCATATAATGACATGTTTAGTCCCGAATCACATGGAGATGCGAACCCACGGCTAGTTGTATCATTGAACAAAAAACAAACGATTACGACGACGCGGCGCGGAGGAGACGGAGTGATCTTCTTTTGATTTGTTTTCCCTCGATTTCTCTCTTGTTTTTCTATGGCTTGCTCACAATTTTTTTTTTAAATGCTCTCAGATTTCGGTGGAAATGGAGGGGATAAAATGGTTAGGGAAATGAGGGAAAGTCTACAAATAAGGTGGGGTAGAATGGCAAGATCATATCTTGCTTCTTTTGAATTTGCTTGATAAGGAAATGGTGGTGATATTAAAAGATTTTATTGATGATATTGGGGTTGAATGGCCGAAACTTGTTATCAAAGCAAGGGTAGTAATATTGTTTACTTAATAATTTTGGTGATTAAAAGGAATGGATTATCATACCAAGGAAAAGATTAGGGAAATGAATCAAATGTGAGTTGTTAAACAAATATTCAATCTTTCAAGGAGGTGGCCGGTAGTTTCATTCAAAAAGGGATAGGGAATTAGCTTAATGATTAATTATTAAAGATTAAGTGTGATGGGATTATCTATCAAGAAAATGGATAAGGAAAAGAATCAAGGAAATGAGTTGACAAATTAAATCTTTTTAAAAATTGAGATGACTGATTTTTATTAGATAAAAAAGAGGGAAATGTTGCTAGATAAACATGGTAGAAATATTGCTTAAATATTAATTAGTGTTGAATAAAATTTAGGGAATTATCTATCATGAATGGATAGGGAAAGATATCAAATAAATGGGTTGACAAATATTTTTAAATCAATTAAGGAGGGGGCCGAAAATTGAATAAAATAAAAGGGGAAAATATTTCTTAATTATTGAATTTTAAATCTCTAGTGTTTTGTCTACCCATTAAATATTTTAGTGAATTAAGAAATTAATTATTGAACTTTATTTTCTACCTATCTCGAATTATTTAAATAATTCCTCAAGCTTTCTTTTACATTAAATTAACTTATTATTTAACTTAAATAAATTCTAGGAATGATTTCTAAATATTTAATTTTTCCTCAAAACTTCAACTTCAGTCCGGCCTTACTTATTTAACTGAAAAGATCGCAATTAAACTACTGCATTAAAATAATTAAATTTAAAGAAAAGAATTTAAATACTCATGCAATAAAAATCATTTTAATTTAAATACTAGGAATTATGCATGACTTATACGTAGTCTGATTTACGGGTTCTACAACTCTCACCCCTTAAAAGAAATTTCGTCCTCGAAATTAAAACTTACCGAATAACTTGGGGTATCGACTCCTCATCTCTGGCTCAGACTCCCACGTAGCTTCCTCCTCTGAATGGTTAAGCCATTTGACTTTCGCTCGCTTAACCAGCTTGTTCCGAAACTTCTTCTCTTGTCTGTCTAAGATCTGCACTGGTCTCTCCTCATAAGAAAGGTTCGGATTAAGCTGCAACGGCTCAAAGTTCAAGACATGCGAAGGATTTTCCATATACTTCCTCAGCATAGAGACGTGGAACACATTGTGTACTCCGGCCAGATTCGACGGAAGAGCAACACGATAAGCTAGGGTCCCCACTCTGTCAAGGATCTCAAATGGTCCAATGAATCTCGGACTGAGCTTTCCTTTCTTCCCAAATCGCATGACACCTTTCATAGGTGCTATTTTCACAAAGACATGGTCGCCGACGGCAAACTCTAGATCTCTCCTTCTCTGATCCGCATAACTCTTCTGTCGACTCTGAGCAGTCCTCATCCTATCACGGATCTTGACTACTACATCAGCAGCCTGCTGAATAATCTCTGGACCCAACTCTGATCTCTCTCCTACTTCATCCCAATGAACAGGAGATCTACACTTGCGACCATACAGTGTTTCATACGGAGCCATTCTTATAGACGAGTGAAAGCTGTTGTTATAGGTGAACTCCACTAATGGCAAGTTCGACTCCCAACTCCCTGAGAAATCAATGACACAAGCACGGAGAAGATCCTCCAAAATCTGAATAACTCGTTCTGACTGTCCATCTGTCTGCGGATGGAAAGCCGTGCTAAACAGCAACTTCGTACCCACTGCTGAATGCAAACTCTTCCAAAATGCGGAAGTGAATCTAGGATCTCTGTCAGACACGATAGAAACAGGAATACCATGAAATCGGACTATCTCCCGGATATACAACTCTGCATACTGAATCATGGTGAAAGTCGTCTTGATAGGCAAGAAGTGCGCTGATTTGGTAAGACGATCAACAATCACCCAGATAGCATTTGATCCTCTGACTGACTTCGGCAATCTTGTCACAAAGTCCATGGTGACATTCTCCCACTTCCACTTGGGAATGGGAAGAGGCTTGAGCATACCTGATGGTCTCTGATGCTCCACCTTCACTAACTGGCAAGTCAGACACTCGGATACAAACTGTCTGATGTCCTTCTTCATCCCAGGCCACCAATACAATAACTGCAGATCTCTGTACATCTTCGTACTCCCTGGATGAATAGAGTACGGCGACATGTGGGCCTCTGATAAAATATCTGCTCGGATAGAACCACTACTAGGAACCCACATCCTGTCTTGGTATCTCACTATACCGTCGCTAACTGAATAAAAGATACTGCCCTTGGATTCATCTCTCTGCTTCCACTGTGCCAACTGCTCATCTGCTGGCTGACCACTGCGAATACGGTCAATAAGGGAAGACTGGATCGTCAAAATAGATAGACGAGGCACTCTACCTTGAGGATATGACTCTAGATCAAACCTCTGCATCTCCAGCTGAAGAGGTCTCTGAATCGTCAAATGAGCCATCACTGCGATCTTCCTGCTCAAAGCATATGCAACTACATTAGCTTTACCCGGGTGGTAGCTAATGTCACAGTCATAATCCTTCACAAGCTCCAACCAACGCCTCTGACGCATGTTCAGCCCCTTCTGCGTAAAGAAATACTTGAGGCTCTTGTGGTCTGTAAAGATCTGGCACTTCTCTCCATACAAATAGTGCCTCCAAATCTTCAAGGCAAAAACTATGGCGGCCAACTCTAGATCATGGGTAGGGTAGTTCTTCTCATGGATTTTCAACTGTCGAGAAGCATATGCTATCTCCTTCCCATGCTGCATCAATACTGCGCCTAAATCGAGCTTCCAAGCATCGGTATAAAGAACAAAATCTCCGGGCCCTGACGGCATGGCCAAAACTGGTGCTGAGATAAGAGCTTGCTTCAAAGTATCGAAGTTCCTTTGACACTCATCGCTCCACACAAATTTAACATTCTTCTTGGTCAGTAATGTGAGTGGAACTGCGATGGAGGAGAATCCCCGAATAAACTTCCAATAATATCCTGCTAGCCTAAGGAAACTTCGGATCTCAGATGCATTCTGCGGCACAACCCAATCTCTGACTGTGGCAACTTTCGCTGGGTCTACCTCAATACAACTGCTAAAAACAATGTGGCCTAAGAACGCCACCTTCTCTAACCAGAATTCGCACTTACTGAACTTTGCGAATAACTTGTGCTTCTGCAAGGTCTGCAACACTGTGGTCAGATGCCTGCTGTGATCCTCCTGATTCTTTGAGTAGACGAGAATGTCATCTATGAATACTATCACAAACTGATCAAGATACGGCTGAAATACGTGATTCATGAGATCCATGAAGATCGCTGGCGCATTCGTTAAACCGAACGGCATCACAAGGAACTCGAAGTGGCCATAACGAGTCCTAAAAGTGGTCTTGGAAACATCGGCATCTTTCACTCTCAACTGGTGGTAACCAGAACGCAGATCAATCTTAGAGAATACCGAAGCTCCCTGCAACTGATCAAATAAATCCTCAATCCGCGGAAGTGGATACTTGTTCTTTACTGTCACCCTGTTCAACTCCCGGTAATCAATGCAAAGCCTCATAGTGCCATCTTTCTTCTTCAAAAATAAGACTGGCGCGTCTCATGGAGAAAAACTCGGGCGAATGAACTCCTTGCCAAGAAGTTCCTGAATCTGCTTCTTAAGTTCTGCCATCTCTGTCGGTGCTAGCCGGTATGGTGCTTTTGAGATCGGAACCCTGCCTGGCATAAGCTCAATGGAAAACTCCACCTCTCTTTCGGGTGGCATACCAAATATGTCCTCAGGAAAAACGTCTAAGAAGTCTCTAACAATCGGAACATCTGAAGCTGACTGACTGGGTGCTTCGGGGACA
The DNA here is from genome assembly GCF_025594145.1 of Primulina tabacum. Lineage (NCBI taxonomy): Eukaryota > Viridiplantae > Streptophyta > Magnoliopsida > Lamiales > Gesneriaceae > Primulina > Primulina tabacum. The sequence continues at coordinate 40,685,634 of NC_134551.1, forward strand.
GATATAAAAGTTGCTAAAAATGCCCGACAGCCTCTATGCATGAGCTTCCTAGCCTGGACACAAGGTATAATGCCCGATAGAGGAAAGTACCTGTCTGGCTCAAATAAGAACTGCGTCATCCCAGGCGGCCGGACTAGAACAGATCTCCGCTGGAAGTCAATCAAAATTCTTTTCCGCAATAGCCAGTCCATCCCTAGAATGATGTCAAACTCTGGCATAGGTAGCACGATAAGATCCGCATAAACAAGATTGCCATGAAGCTCGAGGTCTATGTCTCGGACCACATTGGTAGCTGTCATCTCCTCTTCAGAAGGTAGTACTACTGAATACGCCACATCTAACCCAACGGTCTTGACCTTGAGGAAGTTAGCAAAGACCTCCGAAAGAAACGAGTGAGTAGCCCCTGAATCTATCAAGGCTTTTGTAGCGGAACTGGATATAAAAATTCTCCCTGAAAGGTTGGAACTCTAAGTTGAACCAAATAGTTATTAGAATTAAACTTATAGACATACAAAGGCCAGAGTTCTTCTAAACTAAATTCCCAAAATTACTGAGTAGAGCATTCAATCCTACTGCAATTCTATGTTCAACATCTTAGCCCGAAACATTAAATCCCAAATATAAACTTAAAGCTTAAAGGTACCTGTCATAAGCATGGTCTCCGGGTTTCTCTATGTAGCATGGAGAGCAAAAAATCTTCCTTGGGTAGGTAGATTCCTCTCAGGGCACTACGGCAGCAAGTGGTCTAGACTACCACACTTGTAACACTTCCCTGAGCCATACATACACGCTCCAGCATGGCGGCGTGTGAACTTAGGACTGAATGGATGCTCAAAATTCTTCGGGGCTGGGCGTCCCCGCTGCTACTACTGCTGCTGCTGACCTCTGTTTCAAGGCGGGCCATGAAAAGGCCTCTTGTTCTAATGCTGCAGCTGAGGAGGAGGAGGGTGGTGTGGTACTGGAATCGGTCGCTTACCCTGGCGATCCCTCTCAATGTCATGCTGGTCCTGCTCTACAGCTATAGCTCTGGAGAGGGCAACATCATAAGTAGTAGGGCCAGCCATCCTAACATCACGGCACAAGATCGGCCGTAGTCCGTCCAGAAAGTGTAACTTTGCTCCAGCATCATTCGCAATTAGGGGCACGAAATGGAAACCCCTCTCAAACTTACGGATGAACTCCGTAACAGTCAGATCTCCCTGCCTCAGGGTCATGAACTCCCTGGTCAATGTGGAACGCACTTCGTCAGTAAAATATTTTGAGTAAAATACCTCCGTGAAGCATGTCCAGCTCAGCGTATCCAAGTTCAGGGCTATTGACGCTCCTTCCCACCATAAGCGGGCATCTCCTCCGAACAGATATGTGGCACAACGAACTCTGTCCGCATCCCTAAGCTCCATAAACTCCAAGATAACCTCGAGGGACTTGATCCAGCCCTCGGCAATCATGGGGTCCATCGTCCCTGAAAACTCCTTTGGACGCATCTTCATAAATCTCTCATAAGTAGCCTCGGGCCCTGTCGGCCTGGCTGCCACAGCATTGTTCCCCGCAAACTGTGCGAAGAACTGGGTCATCCCAGCTAGCATCTGGGCATTCATGTTAGGTGGAGGGGGTGGAGGTCCATTTATTTCCTGTCTCTGATGCTCCCTGTCCTCCTGGCGAGGCTCATCATCTCTCGCACGCTCAAGAATCCGTCTAGGGGGCATACTGTTCCATACATAACCCATACGTAATTAACATGCATAATTTCCATAATTTCTTTAAAATTTTAATTAAATACTGAATAATCAAAATCTGAACATAAAATATTTCATGAGAACATGCTGTTAAAATATTTCATGCTGTAAACGAAATGCGTAAATGTAAAATTTACACACCGAAGACGTGACTTCATGAGTTTCTCGTGGTCAGTAGTAGTACAACCCTCTACAAGAGCATAGGCTCTGATACCAGCTGTAAAGGCCTGAAATTCGTGTTTAAAAATTTGCGGAAAAATTTAAAATTTTCTCTTTAACTAATTAAAATGCCTCTTTAAATAAATAAACTGATGAAAAGATTCAATGTTTATATATTCGAAATAGCAGCGGAAATAATTATTGTTTGCAAAATAACAATTAAAAATAATCCAACAAAGGATGAAATGTTTGAGCATAAAAATGGTAAATGCTGAAAATGAGGTCCTCGGGTTCCACTACTGCCGACCCACGATGGCTCACTGGTCCCCGCCCTCGATCCCGACCTCATCAGTACCTACAACAATCAAGTCTAGTGAGTCTAAAGACTCAGCATGCATATATCATAAATAACGAGTAATAATAATAAAATTTCATGCATGGTAAGAATATCATGAGTCTTGCGTAACGTAAAATATCATGTCATGAGTAATTATAATACGTGCATAACTGAACTGAAAGTCGTAAGTAAAATGTTTGCTCCATCGAGCCCTGTAATAAAATAACATGTCATAAATTTTCTGTTGAGATTATGTTCTACGCAAGTGGCCCCTGAACTGAACTGAACCGGTAAGTGACCACCGGGTGAAGTAATAATCGTTTGATCAGACTAATGCCACAGTATACTGGGTGGAACTGAACTGAACTGAACTGGTAAGTGATCACCAGGTGAAGTAATAATCCCATAAAGTGAAGTGGCCACAAGCAATATCGCATAAATCTCAAAAATGAATATTTTATATTTTTATGCACGTAATATAATTAAATAACGTAATTAAATATCCGGTATTAATTTTTCCAAATGGGTTGGATCGTTCCCAGGCTCGCTGCGACTTAAATCTAACATGAAAAATATGCAAATGATTTTACTTGACCAAACTTTGTAATTGACTCCAAAAACGAGACAATTACACCCAATGACTTAGTATTTAATCATGACTCCGTGCCAACCTGAACCTACACTGAACCATCATTTAGTCATGATTAAAATACCCTAAAATGATGAAATAATGCTCCTAAAATGGTACAAGTCGAAATTTTTGGTGAATGGAGGCCAAAACATGAAACGCTCTTTCCAGAGTCATTTTGGCACATTGCACCGTAAATTCTTGTATGACTTTATAACTTGACCAAATCACGAATGGCCAAAAACATGACTTTCCTAACTTGATCAGGTACTGTCAAGTCCAAGGCCATAGGATAAAAGCCAACCAAGAACTCAAACAAGCCTCTGAACCGACGTGCAAACCTGCTGTCCAGAATCACAGCGGCAGCGCTTGTGCTTGCATGCGTTTTCAAGTCTATCGGCCATTGGGGCTCGAACCACCAACCAGAGCCTCTTTCCAACATCCTAAGGTGTGGCTTAAACCATGGCTAAGGGTCCTAGGCCAGCCACAATCCAAGCAACCACCAAAAGAAACCACACATTCCACCCGAGGACACCATTCCATGCGTGGGTTGTCTCGCTTGCTCGGGCTGTCATGTGTCATCCCAGCGGCCATGTGATCGACCATGGCATGATCTAGACATCGAGGGGTGTTGAATGAACCGTGCCTAAGTGCTGGAATCCGACCAAGATCCACACAGCACCACCAAGATCGAACTCACACACCCATGCGCAAACCAGAAAAACAGAAACCGTGGGACACATGCGTTGTTTTGTTTTAAAACCGAGAGGACCGTGAACCAAGCCATGAAAGGGCATCTTGGTCACGTCCTAGACATTTAAAGGAGAGGTTATAATCATGGCTATAGCCCCTAGGGCAGCCAAGACCAGAAAACTTCTCCTTTGACAGAAAGACAGGAAATCGAATGCAAAAGGGGCATTCTTGGGGAGTTGCTGTCATTTCTGATTTCCAGCATGCATGGGACTTGAAATAATGGACCAACATGGTCTTGACACACCCTAGTACGTGTCTAGGTGCAGCCTTGGGAGCCTATGGTCGAGCCATCTGCCTGAAACCATAAAAAACAAGCGAAACCGTGAGGGCACCAAGGAAGAGTCAAAAATCTGCACTATGCATTTTGATAATATCTTGAACAAATTTCGGTTTTGCTTCAAGTTTCATGCACATATGATGTTTTAAAATAATACTATGACTTGATTGAGGAGTAAATAAAACATATGCATGCCTTGGTTTGTTTTGAACGAAAAACAAACGATTACGACGACGCGGCGCGAAGAAGACGGAGTGATCTTCTTTTTTCTTTTTTTTCCTCGATTTCTCTCTTGTTTTTCTATGGCTTGCTCACGTTTTTTTTTTCTGAAAATGCTCTTAGATTTCGGTGGAAATGGAGGGGAGAAAATGGTTAGGGAAATGAGGGAAAGTCTACAAATAAGGTAGGGTAGAATGGCAAGATCATATCTTTCTTCTTTTGAATTTGTTTGATAAGGAAATGGTGGTGATATTAAAAGATTTTATTGATGATATTGGGGTTGAATGGCCGAAACTTGTTATCAAAGCAAGGGTAGTAATATTGTTTACTTAATAATTTTGGTGATTAAAAGGAATGGATTACCATACCAAGGAAAAGATTAGGGAAATGAATCAAAGGTGAGTTGTTAAACAAATATTCAATCTTCCAAGGAGGTGGCCGATAGTTTCATTCAAAAAGGGATAGGGAAATAGCTTAATGATTAATTATTATAGATTAAGTGTGATGGGATTATCTCTCAAGAAAATGGATAAGGAAAGGAATCAAGGAAATGAGTTAACAAATTAAATCTTTTTAAAAATTGAGATGACTGATTTTTATTAGATAAAAAGGAGGGAAATGTTGCTAGATAAACATGGTGGAAATATTGCTTAAATATTAATTAGTGTTGAATAAAATTTAGGGAATTATCTATCATGAATGGATAGGGAAAGATATAAAATAAATGGGTTGACAAATATTTTTAAATCAATTAAGGAGGGGGCCGAAAATTGAATAAAATAAAAGGTAAAAATATTTCTTAATTATTCAATTTTAAATCTCTAGTGTTTTGTTTACCCATTAAATATTTTAGTGAATTAAGAAATTAATTATTGTACTTTATTTTCTACCTATCTCGAATTATTTAAATAATTCCTCAAGCTTTCTTTTACATTAAATTAACTTATTATTTAACTTAAATAAGGAATGATTTCTAAATATTAAATTTTTCCTCAAAACTCCAACTTCAGTCCGGCCTCACTTATTTAACTGAAAATATCGCAATTAAACTACTGCATTAAAATAATTAAATTTAAAGAAAAGAATTTAAATACTCATGCAATAAAAATCATTTTAATTTAAATACTAGGAATTATGCATGACTTATACGTAGTCTGATTTGCGGGTTCTACACTATGAATGTCATATTTTCGTGTTTTTGTTATTTTCTACACAAAATAATATCCTTAGCTCATGATACCACTTGAAAGGGGATCGATTAAAGTGCCCGAAAGCGCAACGGAAGTTTCAAAAATGTTTTTAAACAAGAAAACCGAGCACCCTAATGTACTAGTGTGTAGCAAATACAAAAACACCAAGATGTACACTATATCTTGTGAGGTGCTCGGTTTTGTTTTCTTGTTGAAAAACATTTTTACATAACTTGCGTTACGCAACTAGGCACCGTAACCGATCCTCTTTCAAGTGGTATCAGAGCTAAGGATACTATTTTGTGTAGCATTTACATAATATTATGTTGAGATCATTTTCTAACCGCATGAGACAACCAAAACAACAAATGGAGGGCCGATTTTTGGGGTGATTTTGGGCAGCATGTTGCTGCCCGTGGGGCTGCCCGAACAGCCCCTTAAGTTTTTTAATAAAAAACAAGTTTTTTTAAGTTGGCCGGAATCCGGCGATGGAGCTCCGGCGACGGCGATGATGACTAGGGTTTCCGAAAGTTTTTTGGAATATCAAAGTATCATGGGCCTTGAAGTTGTTGGGCCATTAGATGGCTAATACAATTTGTAAATTTAAATGGGCCAAAATGTTTTTTGGTGAAAAATGATTTTTTGGGCCCTTAAGTTTAAATTTACAAAAGTTGTACATATTATCTCATTAAATAAATAATTGAAGTTGGACTTTAATTATTTATAGTAAATTGTGATTTACACGAAATTCGGTTATAAATATATTAATTAGAAAGTAGACAAAGGAGTTTGTATACTTTGTTAATTTAGTTTATAATCGTGGCGGTTAGTGATTGGATCAAGATATATAATATTGAATCAATTAATTATTGTAATAATTAATTGATGGTGTATGATATGTGATATTATGCATGAAAGATGATCAAAAGCCCAAGCCCAATTTGCTAGGTGTATGCTAGGATATTTTGTGTTGAATAATTGTAATAATTATCAAATTTAAAGTGGGCTTGGTTTATTGCCCGTTCCCACCCCATGAGATGTATCCCTATTTTCCATGGATATTTATTTGTAAATATTAGTATAGTGGAAGATCAAGATTGGAAGATGGTGGCCTTGATGATTATGAAGATCGATGACATGTAAATATTGGAAGCTTATGTAATAGTTGCATTTGCATCCCTTGCATTTCCCTAGGATTGGACCTAGGCCCGTGCTTAGCTCACACGGGCCATTAGTTTTGGGGCGTTTGGTCATCCTTATTTTGTTTACTGTTTATAATATATGCATGATATGTTATAAATAATGAATATGTGCGTTATTATTATGATAATAACAAAGTTGAATGAATCCGGCAAACATACGATCAAACATGGAAAACTTTTAAATAAAATTAATGATGAGACCTTTCAAAATTAAAAACCCTCATTTTGAATAAGATTCAAAATTAATATCAAGCTCGAAAAGGGAAATTATAAAGTTGTTTATAATTTCCATGTTTTCCATCGACAATGGGTGCATGATGAACGCTACCCATGCTCGGGGATCGGCTCATATTATTAAGGGGCCCTGGGTGCCGGAAAGCTGTGACATCCATTGACACGATGATGTGAACTACGTGGAACTCCCATGATTTCGGCTCATATAATTGAGGAAACTCATGGCGACCGTCCATTAAGGTTCAACATCGATGGGTAAGGCTTGACACGTAAAGATGAATGACGTCATATTATTGGGTCCTAATCAAATGTGAGACAAATGTTTACGTAGAGGGTTGCATGGTCAATTGGAAACTAACTTTTAAGAATTGTGATTGGCTGATATTGTTCGGGATCATAATTCGCTAATTGGACCTTATGTACCTACTGAGGAAAGGAGTTTCCCGTTTTCACTAGAGGGTAGTGAAAGATGTCAAAACAGTGGGAGTAAACATATATAAAGTAAAAGTCCATACTTTATATCTTACTAAATATTTTAAAATAGTCATTAACATTTATCTGTTTTACTTTTCAGTACAATTTTTGACAATGTCTTCGATTCGCAATCCGCTATCTGCAATACTCGACAAACACGTATTAACCGGACCTAATTATCTCAACTGGCTAAGAAACTTAAAAATCGTCTTGAATTCGGAAAGGATAGCATATACACTGACTGAGTCGCCCCCTGTTGAGGCTCCGACTGACAGCACTCCTGAGGAATGGAAGAATTACAAGGAATGGTGTGACCATGACTTGAAAGCCAGGTGTTATATGCAGGCTTCTATGAACGATGAGCTGCAGAGGCGTTTTGAGGATGTAAAGAGTGCTGCTGACATTCATTTGCATCTCAAGGAGCTCTTTGGTGAGCAAACGCGGCCTCTTAGGCATGCTACCGTCAAGGAGCTAATCACTTTACGCATGCGAGATGGGGCTTCGGTCCATGAGTATGGCCTAAAGTTGATTGGGCTCGTGGACAAGCTCGTTGGCATGGATCTGATGTTGCCTTCGGAGTTGACCACCGACGTGTTGCTCTTGTCACTGCCTAGCTCGTTTGATCCTTTTTTGGTGAATTTTAATATGAACAAGATGGAGCCGACCCTTGAGGAGTTGGTGAACATGCTTGTGACCTTTGAGTCCACCATCAAGAAAGAGAAGCCGGTTCTTTATGTGGGTTCTTCATCTGGTACGAAGACCGATCCACGTGGGAAGGGAAAGAAACGTTCTTTCCAACGTCCCAAGAAGAACGTGCCCTTGAAGAGGCAGACTCCGATTCCCGCTGTGGCAGCCACACCAGTTAAGGCTGACAAGACTTTTGATATTTGTCATCACTGCAAGAAGCCTGGACATTGGAGACATAATTGCAGGGAATATCTTGCCCAGAAGAGTTATGGAAATGGTATGTTCTATATTGAATTAACTCTACTTCTTGGGTATTGGATCCCGGCTGTGGCTCACATCTCTGTAATGATTTGCAGGTGATGGGAAGAAGTGGAAGGCTTAGGGAAGGTGAGACCTTCTTGAGGATTGGCAATGGTGCAAGAGTTGCTGCCAAGGCCGTAGGAGATGTTTACTTGTTGTTGAAGAATGATTTTAAGTTGATTTTGAGAGATGTTTTGTTTGTATCAGATTTGGTGAAAAACATTATTTTCATTTCTATGCTTGATAAAGATGGATTTTCTTGTTTATTTAGCAAAGGTGTTTGCAACATTTACAAGAATGAATGTTTAATTGGTAGTGGAGAACTTGAAAACGATCTCTACAACTTCAAATTGAAAGATATTCCACTAAACAATGTCCAAGCTATAACAACAACAATTAAGCGAAAACAAGATACTCTAAATTCGGCACAATTGTGGCATGCACGATTAGGACATATTTCCCTAAGAAGGATGAACAAGCTAGTGGGAGTAGGCATGTTTGATATATCTGATATTAATGCTCTTACGGCTTGTGAATCCTGTCTAAAAGGAAAAATGACCAAAATTCCCTTTAAGGGCCATGTGGAGCGAGCCAAATGGTTATTGTATTTGATCCATACCGATGTGTGCGGTCCACTTAGCATCACCACTAAGCATGGACATGCCTACTTGATCATCTTTACCGATGACTTTTCGAGGTATGGGTATGTGTATTTGATGAAATACAAGTCTGAAGCCTTTGAAAGGTTCAAAGAATTCAGAAGTGAAGTAGAGAAACAGTTGGGACGAAGCATCAAGACACTTCGATCGGATCGAGGTGGTGAGTACTTGAGTGCCGAGTTCCAAGAGTATCTTAGGGAGAATGGGATTCTCTTGCAGTGGACTCCGCCCGCTACACCGCAGTTGAATGGTGTTTTGGAGCGTCGTAACCGGACATTGATGGACATGGTTCGGTCTATGATGGGGTTCACGGGGTTGCCGCCATCCTTTTGGGGATATGCGCTTGAGACAACGGCACTGTTGTTGAACAATGTCCATTCAAAAGCAGTTGATAAGACACCATATGAGATATGGAAGGGTAAGCCTCCCAAATATTCTTATCTTAGAATATGGGGGTGCCCTGCTTATGTGAAGCAGGTAGTGGGAGATAAAACTGGATAGTCAATCCATGTTATGTTACTTTGTGGGATATCCAAGGAATTCAGTTGGATATTATTTCTATCATCCCCAAGAAACAAAGGTGTTTGTTTCTAGGAATGCAATATTTTTGGAAAAAGATTTTATATTGGATAGAAAAGGGGAGATGATAGTACTCGAAGAGGTTCGAGAGACACCCACAATTATAGAACCCACATTCGAAGTGCCAAGAGAGGAGATACAAGCTCCTAGAAGATCCGAGAGAGTCTCGAGACCACCTATGAGGTATGGTCAGCTTCTTGAAGAGGGCCATTATGAGCCTAACCGTGGATGTAATCCAAGGACCTTCAAGGAAGCGTTATCTGATGCCGATTCATCCAAGTGGCTTGAAGCAATGGAATCTGAGATGAATTCCATGCATTCGAACCAAGTGTGGAATCTCGTGGATCGACCTGAGGGAATTGTTCTCATAGGGTGTAAATGGATTTACAAGAGGAAACTTGGGGCGGATGGAAAGGTATTGACCTTCAAGGCGCGATTGGTAGCAAAAGAATATACTCAAAGACAAGGAATTGACTTTGAGGAAACCTTTTCTCCAGTTGCAATGTTCAAGTCCATAAGGATATTGCTAGCCATAGCTGCATGGTATGACTATGAGATATGGCAGATAGATGTCAAGGATGCCTTTCTTAATGGGGATATTAAGGAAGAGATTTACATGTCTCAACCTGAAGGGTTTACATCTGTCCGAAGTGAGCATATGGTATGCAAACTTCAGAGATCTTTTTATGGTCTAAAGCAGGCATCTAGAAGTTGGAACCTTAGATTCGATAGTACAATCAAAGAGTTTGGTTTTACAATGAATCCTAAGGAATCCTGTGTGTATAAGAAGGTCAGTGGGAGTGCTGTGACATTCCTGGTGCTTTATGTTGATGACATTCTACTCATTGGGAATGATGTAGGAATATTGCAATCAACTAAAATATGGTTAGCGAGTAAGTTCTCGATGCAGCACTTGGGTGAAGCATCTTTTGTATTGGGAATATAGATCTATAGAGATAGATCAAATAGATTGCGTGGTCTCACCCAGTCCACATACATTGATACCATCGTGAAATGGTTCTAGATGGATGAGTCCAAGAGACGACATCTACCAATGTGTCATGGCGTGTCCCTATCCAAGTCTATGTCTCCCAAGACTGATGCAGAGATAGAGGCAATGACACGCATTCCATATGCATCTGCAATTGGTAGCATCATGTATGGGATGATATCTACACGTCCTGACCTGGCTTTCGCACTAAGTGTAGTGAGTAGATATCAATCGAACCCTGGTTTTCCACATTGGAAAGCTGTGAAAGACATCCTCAAGTATTTGAGAAGTACCAATAAATTATTCTTGGTATATGGGGGATGGAAAACTGAAATTGGAAGTCTATACCGACTCTAGCTTCCAAAGCGATATCGATGACTCAAAGTCAACCTCTGGGTTTATATTCATGCTCAATGGTGCTGCTGTCTCTTGGAAGAGTTCCAAGCAAGATAGTACAACGGATTCCACCACTGAGGCCAAATACATTGCTGCATCAACTGCAGCAAAGGAGGCTGTTTGGATAAGGAATTTCGTCAAAGAGTTAGTCGTCATTCCTAATGGAGTTGCTTCTGTCCCGGTGTTTTGTGACAACACGGGAGCCATTCCTCAAGCAAAGGAGCCAAGGTCTCATCAGAAGTCCAAACATGTATTGAGAAAGTACCACATCCTCCAAGAGATTGTGGAAAGAGGAGATGTCTCGATTGACAAAGTCGGCTCCACAGATAATGTTGCTGATCCGCTAACTAAGCCTTACCTGGACCATTATTTAAGAAGCATCGCGAATCAATGGGTTTGAAGCATATGGGTAGTTGGCTCTAGTGCAAGTGGGAGATTGTTAGAGTAGGTGCCCGTCGAGCCAAGTGTTGACCGAGGGTTCATGTTAAAACTCTATGTATAAACAATCATTATTTTAATAATATTTGAAATTATTGTTTTGGCACTTCTTTATCTGTATACCCATGCTAGTTGCATAGATAAAGTCTTTGAATATACAAATAATAGAAAGAATATGAGATGCTCATATGATGAGTATCATTAAACTCATATTTGTAATACTGTATATTCTAAACAGTTCCTAGTCGATTCAGTCGCCGCTATGAAGGGTATAGACTGCTCGAGTTCGAGACTAGTATCTGCGATGTGAGTACAATGTTTCATTGGTAGGGGACATTGTGATGTCCGAGCATGCAGATTGATACACATGGTAGAGTGCAATGAACAACCCTCCATAAAGGACTTTCCAAGTGGTTCTCACTTATCGAGTGGAAACGTCCTAGTTTATGGTTGTACACCATTAGTCCTTATGACCCGGGACAACATTGAGACTCTATATGCTAGCATTGCACTTTGACTTGTTTACCGACTCTCATGGGGTTATCAGGTGGAAAGATTGGGTGATTTGTCGATGCATTGTAGTCGGGGATTCACCGCTTACCTTCGGGTATGGATATCCTATGTGATCTCATGTATATGTAGTATGAAATCTCTGATCATAGTATGGTGGTAATTATGAAAGAGGTTTCATAGATTACACCATCAATGCAACTACGACATGACACATAGTATCGATTCATTGACAACTCTCGATATACCAATGGTTGTCGAATCGGTCGGGATATATGAGATGAAGGGACCGTACTGTACGCTAATCATAATTGAATGGTTCTTGCAGGCACTATCATTTGATACATAGGGAATCATGTAAGCGATGCTGCTAGGCGTTTAACATGATTGGTTGTGTACTATCAAACTTGAGTTCTGACGTTCTTATTATCAAGGAGTTGATAAGTAAGAATGGAGCAATTGGGGTATGCTCATATAAGGACATATTTAGTCCCGAATCACATGAAGATGTGAACCCACGGCTAGTTGTATCATTGAACAATTGAGGGTCACACAAGTGCTAACTTTTTAGATCCCGTTGAGAAGTAAAATAGTTCAATGTGTTGAACGGCTTATAAAGGATTTTATAAGCGTAAATAAAATGGAAGTATGACTTCTATAAGGAGAATGTAAATTTTAATTTGAGAAAGTGTTCCTAAATTAAAAGTTGTCCAAACAAATAATGTATTTGGAAATTGTGATTTTCATCAACATTATTATGGACTAAATTAAATTAAATCAAGTGTTGAATTAATTAAACACTAGTGGACCTAGTAGAGTCTAAATAATTAAATTAATTCAAGTGTTGAATTAATTAAATAATATTGGACCTTGTATAGCCTAATTAGAAATAATTATTAAATTAGTGGGCTTGAGTAAAATCAAGTAAAGTTTAAATTGTCTCAAATGTGTTTGAGACATTTAAATAAAAGTCCATGGGCCTTGTTATTGTTACAAGCCCAAATAGAAAGTGTATGGGGAGGTGAAGAGTTGAGAGACAATTTTTTACATATCCAAGGCATGGCATGCTTTTGGGACACCACAACACCTTTTTCACAATCAATACCCTAATTTTTCTAGTGCAAAATTAGGGTTGTTCTACTTTGTTAGTGGTGGACATAATTTTGAAGAAAGGAGTCCAAGAGCAAGGAGAGCTTGTAGAGGGTCTTGCCATTCAAGAGCTAAGGTGTTTACACCTTAGTTGGAGCCATAACATCAATCCTTGTGATTGATAGGTAAAAACTTCTAAACACACTATGAATTTCATATTTTCGTGTTTTTGTTATTTGCTACACTACATCTTGTGAGGTGCTCGGTTTTGTTTTCTTGTTGAAAAACATTTTTACAAATCTTCCGTTGCGCAACTGGGCACCGTAACTGATCCCCTTTCAAAAATATTTACAATCAAAAGTATATACATGATCAATCAAGTGTTACATCAAAATACAAAATATCATTTTTGATCATGTCAAAATGCTAGCAAAATATCTTTCTTCCTTTCATCTTCTGTACGTATGACTTCGGCTCCAATCAACGTCCTGGCTCGTCGCTCTTATCTGCATCACATGAAATAACTGGAATGAGTATAAAACTCAGCAAATGAAACTCTTACAGAACAATCTATACATACATGACTTTGAAATCATTAAATACCATCTAACTCTTAAACATGAATAATATAGTAGAACATGAACATAACGATGGTATTTATCTTTTCTCTGGTGGATTGATATTTCAATAGTATCTCTGTCTCAGTACCTATATCCCATCGATATAAATCGATTACTCTGTTGGGATATAAGCCTATGGTCGTTGATCAACTAATTGCGTGCAATCTCTGACTATCTCTTTATCAATCCAATAAATCATTTGAATTCTCTCTTGGACATTAAATCAAACACTTTGAAGACTCTTTTCTCTTGCATTCTCTTTTATACAATTGAGACATATAAAAACCTCTAATTTACAACAAAGTGTATCCATACATAGCATGAATCAAATGGAAGAGAATACCATATTAAAAACATTGAAATACAATACATATAATTCATGTGAGAACAAGAAATGAATTCCACTTACAACCAATGGAAAGCTTGATTCTAATCTCTTGGTACAAATCCTACAACAATAAAACATGTATCGAATCATCAACAACTTAATAATCACAAACCCATATTATAAAACCCATAAAATCAAAACAATCACACATTCCATGATTTTCCCCCAACACCATAATCAAAAGAATAATCAAAACCACAAGATTACCTTATCTCCTTGAACCCAAAATGATCTTGCTCTCCCTTCAATACTCCAACTAGATGCTTGAATCAAAGGAACAAGAGAAGGAAAATAGGAACCCTAGCTCTCCTTGAGCTGATAAATCAAGAAATGAGGAAAGAATAAGAGAAATAAGAGCAAACCCTTGTATTATATCACTTAAATCTCGAAAACACGACTTTATTGTTCACGCACCGCGGGTGCGCTACTCCTCTTACCGCGGGTGCGCTAGGCTTACTGAACCACTTCCGAAAATCCAAAGGAACGACCGCAGGTGCGCTGCTTATGGACCGCGGGTGCGCTGGAGGTTCTGTCCAAACACCGCGGGTGCGGTAGCTTTCCTGGCGCGGGTGCACTGTCTCCTGAAGCAAATAATATTCTTAGCAACTAAAATCGAATCGCAACGTCGCTTCTCCTCATAATTTGGCAACACTATCAACATGAAAGTTGCACCACTATGTCTAATCTAACCACTACAATTGGCCTCATACCAATTGGCTCAACATACAAATTATCATGAATTTAATCGTAACGTCACCACAATATAACTACACATCCTCTAAAATCAACAATACTATAAATCATAAATCCAAATTCTTAACATCTAAAATATACTTAAACTTGACCAAATAGTCCATAAACATAAGAAATCTTAAACCGTACCGTTCACCAAGCTTGGATATTACAGTTATTGATTATGAGTTGTGGGAATCGATATCTAATGATTTGTATTGCGGGGTATATTGAGATTGTGCAGTTATGCCGTTGAAACAGAATTAGATTGAGTTCTGATTATATCCAGTATTAATTTGAGTGGTTTATTGATATTGTACTCCTCGATATTGTCATTGCTAGATTGAGTAATTGACAGATTCGAATTCAAGACTTTGACTGAGCCAAAAACCAACAAAAGAAAGGTATAAATCAATGTTAACGGGAGATACGACTCGAGTTAGATTCGACTTGAGTTTTCCTAAACCACATACTTGTTTGTTATTGTTTTACTACCTTGTATTACTTGAACGTATGTGCTTATTCTATTGACTTATAGAATAGTAGAGAATAGAAGATAGATTACGAGAACGAGTCATTGGCAGAGGTGCCAAGTCTTCGGCAGAGGTGCCTAGAAAATGGATGTTTGTTTATATCGATGTTGCTTAGGAGTAGATCAACTTCTATTGCAGAGATTCGATATGATATGCCAATGTCCGGGAACCGGGATCCCTAGACTAGACTAGATCGAAGTCGAGTCAGAGATGATTAGTCAAAGAGTTTGATTTACTATTTATATCATTTCATATTTTCAGATTATGATACATGTTATTGATATCTGTTTCATGCTTTTGTATCTGTTATATGATTACATGTACACATTGTTTATACTGGGAATGTTATTCTCACTGGAGTTATCCGGCTGTTGTTGTGTTTGTATGCGTGCATGACAACAGGTGGGACAGGATCAGGGTCAAGAAGAGGATGAGAGATTACAGTTAGCGTGGAGATCCGAGTCCAGAAGTAAATTAGGATTCAGCACTTGATATATAGTAGTTGAACCCTAGTTTGATTTTAATTTAATTGCACAAGACTAGTACTTTTATGCGGATGTTTATATCAGATTGATTCCATTATGTTTCTGCACTTGTATTTAAAAAAAAAATTAGACCCAATTTATTAAATTGATCCAATTAATCGCAAGAACGATTATGAAATGAATTAGCGTCCGGGTCCCCACAGTCGAACCATGAGGAATGATAATTGGATTGTAGTTCCCTTTGGCATAACATCAATCTTCAAATTCTGTAAATACCATAAGATTTGTTCTTGTACTTGCATTGTGGAAATAGAACTGGATTTTCGACTTAACACATCTGCAACAACATTGGCTTTACCTGGATGATAATTAATAACATAATCATAATCTTTCACTAATTCCAACCAAAGTCGTTGTTGCATATTCAGTTCCTTTTGCGTGAATAAATATTTCAAACTCTTGTGGTCAGTGTAAATTTCACACCGTTCACCATACAGATAATGGCGCTATATTTTCAACACAAATACCACTGCTGCCAGTTCTAAATCATGTGTGGGATAGTTCTTTTCATATTCTTTCAATTGTCTTGAGGCATAAGCAATCACCATCCCATGCTGCATTAAAACTGCTCCTAATCCTTGTTTCGAAGCATCACTGTATACCACAAAATCTCTTGGTCCTTCTAGTATCGCAAGGACCGGTGCTGATGTCAATTTTTTTTCATCTGTTGGAAACTGTGATCACATGCTTCGTTCCATACAAATTTCACATTCTTTCGAGTTAAAGCAGTCAAAGGCAATGCTATCTTGGAAAATCCCGTTATAAACCAACGGTAATAACCAGCTAACCCTAGAAAACTACGTACCTCAGTAACAGTAGTTGGTCGTAGCCAGTTATTAACAGCTTAAATATTGCTTGGATCCACATATATGCCTTTTTTTGAAATGATATGACCCAAGAATGCTACTTCTTCAAGCCAAAATTCATATTTCTTCCATTTAGCATACAAATGTTGATCTTTCAAATTCTGCAAAACTAGGTTTAGATGTTCTCGATGCTCCGCTACAGTTCGTGTGTAGATGAGAATGTCATCTATAAACACAATCACGAACTTGTCTAGAAATGGCTTGAAAATTCTGTTCATTAAATCCATAAAAGCAGCTGGTGCATTCGTTAGTCTAAATGGCATTATAAGAAATTCATAATGCCCATACCTCGTTCGGAAGGCAGTCTTTGAGATATCGTCTATCTTTACTTTTAATTGATGATAGCTTGATCGTAAATCAATCTTCGAAAAGATAGCAGCTCCTTGTAATTGATCAAACAAATCATCAATCCTGGGGAGTGGATATCTATTCTTGATTGTCACTTTGTTCAACTCCCTATAATCAATACAAAGACGAAGGGTACCATCTTTCTTCTTTACAAATAAAACAGGTGCACCCTACGGTGAAAAACTCGGTATAATAAACCCTTTATCAAGTAACTCCTGTAACTGTTCTTTTAATTCTTTCATTTCTGTAGGGGCTAATCGATAAGGGACTTTTGAGATCGGATGAGTTCCTGCCACAATATCAATCACAAATTCGATCTCTCTATCTGGGGGTCAGTGTGTTACATCATCATGAAATACTTTTGGAAATTAACAAACAACATTTGTATCTTTTAATTCACGAACAGGTGGGTCAATAGTTAAAACAGATGCTAATTATCATTGAAACCACTTCTGTAGTAATTTATAAGCCTTCATACAAGCGATTATCCGAAGAGGTAATGATATACCTGCACTTGCTACTGTGATTGGTTCAACTCCTACTAGTGCAAATTTGATCATCTTTATGTCACAGTCAATAGTAACTCTGTACTTTGAGAGCCAATCCATTCCTAATATCACATAAAAACCAGTCATCCTCAGAACTATCAAGTCAGCATACATCTGATGGCCTTGGACATATATTGGACACCCTCGCACAATCTGATCTGTCTGTAATTCTTGCCCAGAAGGTAAAGCTATGGAGAGTTGTGTCTCTGTTGTACTTGCTGCAATGCCCAGTCTCCTTACAAACGATTCCGAAATAAAAGAATGCGTGGCTACTGAATGTAGTAAAACAATAGCCGTAATACTAGAAATCAAGAACATACCAGTGATCATCGATGTATCCGCATCCACTTCCTCTTTAGTCATGGAGAAAAGGCGTCCCTGTACTTTCTCAGAACTCCCTGGACAATTCCTTGCGAGATGCCCTGGCTTTATGCAACGATATCAAACATTAGAACCTTGCATACATTTCGTGCCATGAAGTTTGCCACATTTAAGAAAAGGTGGTCTGTCTTGTTCTTTACGTGGAGGGAGACCCTTGCCACGGGGTTCCTCTAGTCGAGTACCCCTATTATCAGTCTCTTTGCCTTGTCCTGTTCCATGGCTCCTTTGAAAGTACTACTGCCTTCGTTGTTGTCTATCTCTATCAATGTCTTGCTCATCCTGTCCTGCCATAAGTGCTCTTTCTACTTTCTCTCCATATGTAACAACCTTCGAAATCCGTACATCTCTTTTAATTTCAGAGCGAAGTCCCCGCATGAAGTGTTCGCCCTTACTTGTGTCATCATGTGCAATATATGGTACATATTGGACTCTAGCCTTGAATTGTTGTATGTATTCCGCCATTGACATGGTTCCTTGCTTCAGATTAAGGAAATCACTGGCTTTCTTGGCTCGTACATCTTTATTGAAATATTTGTTGTAAAACGTGGATTTAAATGTATCCCATGTCAATGGTATCGCAGGTAATGCCACCCTTGCACTCTCCCACGATATTCTTGCATGTTTTTTTAATAAAAAGATGGCACAAGTTACTTTGTCAGCATCTTCCATATGAAGGTAGGAGAAGATGGACTCCAACGACTTAATCCATTCTTCTGCTACTGCTGGATCGGTGATTCCCATGAATTCCGGAGGATTCAGACATCAAAAACGATCATACACATCTGTTTGAATAGGTTCTTGTCTGGGTAGCATGGCTTGTGAGTATGCCTGCTCATGAGTAGTCCGTTGCATCTCAAGTAATTGTTGTATCTGCTCCCCATGGACTTTCGCTTGTTGTTGGAGCAGCTGAGCAAAATCATCTACAGGTCGTGGCGCACTGCCCTCACTTTCGAGTGCTGGGGCCTTGACCTTAGACGACTCTCCTTCCTATACCTTACGTTTAGGTGGCATCGTCTTTTATCTTAACCTGCATACAGGTCATGTAGAAACACATAACTTAGCATAAATTATGAGATACAAAGATACTTACTTGCCGAGTTCCCCATGTAAGAATGAAGTGCAATGTCTTCCTTGTCGAAGAACCGTGGGCTCTGATACTGTGGGGACCCGGGTGCTAACTTGTCTTCTTCAATCATTGGGACTAATTGGATCAATTATGTATACTATTTTGGTAAAAAAAAAAAAATTTCTTATATAGAAGGCATTACTAACCAAAATGTATACAAGCATACAACAAGCTAATTTTACTTATTATACACGATCACTTGAAAAATCTACAATACATGATCAACTTGCAAAGTTATTCTATTTACAAACTATCTAACTAGTGTTTGTTTCCATCAATACACGTCTAGGAATAAACCACCAGCTTCATATCTAAGCCCGGATCACCACGCTAATCATCACTCGTTCAAGCTCTTCTCGGTACTGATCCAGTCCCACCTGTTGCCATGCACACATACAAACACGACAACAGCCAGAAACTCCGGTGAGAATAAATCCCAGTATAAAACATGTATACATGCAATGCGTAAGATCATATACAAAACATAAACCATGTATCAAGAACATGAATCATGATTTTATGACACATTAGTGAATACAGATAAAACTCTTGACTCGACTCAAATCAAAGTCTAGGGATCCCTGCCTGAATAAGACGTAACAAATCGCCCACCTACTCTCCCAATCAGGGTGGCGGTACATCTTATTCCTATACTTCGGTCCTTTCTGTATCGAACATCTACAATAGGAATCGATCTTCTCCTAAGCAATTCGATACCACCGAACATCTAGTAACTTGGCTGTTCTGCCAAGGACTCATCTATCTTAAGTGCATTTCTATAATTCAATAGACAAAATATAAACATCTCAAAGCATAAACAATCTAGTATGTGGTTTAGGGAAACTCCAGACCAATCTGACTCGAGTCGTATGTCCCGGTTCGACATTGATTTATACCTTTCTTTGTTTGGTGTTTGGTTGGATTAAATCAATCCCAATATTCAAAACCTTCAATACCAATCTGAAGTACATGTATAAGATGCACTATATCAATCTTCAACTCAACGTATAAATACCGATATGAATCTCGATGCATTTCTACGGCATAACGGTGTAGTCTTGATATACCGGCCACTTACACATCATAAGAGCAATATCACCAATTCATAACAACAATGATATGCATATAATAACCCCAAAATTCTGTACAACTCATACAATATAAGCTGGAAAATTCATAACAATTGTATACGATAACATTTCTTCGATCCGGTTTCGATTCTACGAAATCACAATTCTAGTATCAAGAATTACAAATTTTCCCCCGAGCTCTCTCCTTCTCTTTTCCTTTGTCTGAAACTTGATGAATGACAAAGTTATATATATCATGCATGGTTAGGTGCAAATGGCTTCACCTTAACACAACACGTCTCGCGCATATGCGCGACCATCCTCGGCGCATATGCGCGAAACACTATGTCTCGGCGCGTGTAAGTCTCGGCATCTCGCGTATATCCGCGTCCTCATTTGGCGCATATGCGCGAGGTCCTTCACAATTCTTCACAACTCTCAGGTAACTAGTGCCAAAATCTAGCACTACAGCTCTAAGCATATCCTCCAGTGTCTGGATAGTCCGCTCTAACTGTCCATCGGTCTGTGGATGATATGCGGTACTCAGATGTAATCTTGTACCTAGAGCTTCTTTCAAACAATGCCAAAAATGTGAAGTAAATCGTGGATCACGATCTGATACGATAGATTTCGGCACTCCATGCAATCGAATTACCTCTCGACATAGATTTATGCCATCTGATCATATTTTTACGTCATTTTGTACGGAATAAAGCATCTGATTTGGTCAATCTGTCAATCACAACCCAAATCGCATCAAGGCCTCGGGAAGAACGTGGTAGTTTTGTAACGAAATCCATGGAAATGTGATCCCATTTCCGATAAACTCTGTAGTAAACCCCCGGGTTTCTTCCTTTCTGCTTTCACCTGTTGGCAATTCAAACATCTAGACACGAACTCTTCAATGTCTGATTTCATTTGTTTCCACCAAAATTGTTTCTTCATATCATTGTACATCTTCCTGCCACAAGGATGAATACTAAACCGATTACAATGTGCTTCTGTCAAAATTTGTTCCTTCAAGTCTGAAACATCTGGAACCACAAGACGGTTATTCACGTATAACACAAAATCACGAACCTGGTATTCCGATTGATGCCCTGATCTGACCATCTCAATCGAATTCTGAATATTTTGATCACTTGTCTGTGCTTCTTTAATTTTTAAAATCAACTCTGGTTCAACTTGAACAGCACATAATTGCAATGGTCTACGATCTGTCTCAAATACTAATCTAGACAAACAGCAATCTTCTATCAAATTTGAAACGCCAATAGTCGATAAGGATAAAGAACATAACTTACGACTTAATGCATCAGCTGCTGCATTAGACTTTCCTAGATAGTACTTGATTTCACAATCGAAATCCTTCAATAAATCAAGCCATCTTCGTTGTCTCATATTAAACTCAGATTGTGAAAACATATATTTCAGGCTTTTATGATCAGAATAAATCTCAAACTTCTCACCGTATAAATAGTGTCGCCATATCTTCAATGCAAAGACGATGGCTGCCAATTCAAGATCATGAATTGGGTATCGAGTCTCGTGTATCTTCAGTTGTCGTGAGGCATAAGCGATAACATGACCTCGTTGCATCAACATGCAACCCAAACCTTTTTGAGAAGCATCACAGTAAACAACGAAATCACTAGTACCTGAGGGGATAGTCAGTATCGGTGCACTAGTCAGTCTCTTCTTCAATTCCAAGAAACTAGACTCACAATCTTTGTACCAAACAAACGGAGCATTCTTCTGAGTCAGTTGAGTAATCGGCTTTGCAATACTGGAAAAATCTTTGATGAATCGTTGATAGTATCCTGCCAAACCCATAAAACTACGGATCTCCGGCACGGATGTCGGTCTCGGCCAAGAAATCACATCTTCAACCTTGCTAGGATCCACTGATATACCATCTCCGGATATGATATGACCCAAAAATACAACCTGTCTAAACCAGAATTCAAATTTCGACAATTTTGCATATAATTTCTCAGCCCTTAAAATTCGCAACACAGTTCTCAAATGCTCAGCATGCTCAATCATATTCTTTGAATATATCAAAATATCATCGATAAAAATAATCACGAAATCATCGAGATACCTATTAAACGCACGGTTCATCAGACCCATAAACACCGCTGGAGCATACGTCAAACCGAACGACATGACAATAAACTCATAATGTCCATACCTGGTTCGGAATGTTGTCCTCGATATGTCCGAATCTCTGACTCGCAGCTGATGATGTCCAGATCTCAGGTCGATCTTGGAGTAGACAGAAGAACCCTGCAACTAATCAAATAAATCATCTATCCGAGGCAGAGGGTATTTATTCTTTACCGTGGCCTTGTTCAGTTGCCGTTAATCTATACAGAGCCTCATAGAACCGTCTTTCTTTCGTACAAATAGTACCGGAGCGCCCCAAGGAGAAACACTCGGTCTGATATAACCCTTGGCCAACAGATCTTCTAACTGAGTCTTTAATTATTTTAGTTCTATTGGCGCCATTTTGTACGGAGCTCTGGATATAGGAACAGTACCTGGTATAAGATCAATACTGAAATCTATCTCTCGGGATAGAGGTAGTCCTGGAATCTCCTCTGGAAAAACGTCAGCGAATTCAAACACCACTGGCAAATCTGCCAATGAGGGGCTCGTTTTCAGTACATCTACTGAATATACTAGGAATCCTTCTGCTCCTTTCTGTAGTAATCGAGTCATAGCCAGCCCCGATATCAAAGAAATCCGAGATCTGGAACCTTTACCGTAGAATTTCCACTCCTCAGTCATCTCCTGTCTGAGTCTGACAATATTGTGTAAACTGTCTACAGTAGCTCTGTACTTGGTTAACATATCAATATCGATAATACAGTCAAAATCAGACAACCCAAGTACAATGCAATCCAACTCAATCTCATTACCCTCGAACTGTAGCATACAATTTCTAACCGAAGTCACTGATATCAAACCACTCCCCAAAGGAGAAGAAACAGATACTACAGTATATAATGACTCGACAGGCAATGCATGTATCAATGCAAATCGTTCAGCTATGAATGTATGGGATGCACCAGTGTCTATTAATACATGAGCAGGGTAACCATAAAGGAAACAGTTACCTGCAATAACATCATCCGATGCGTCCTGAGCCTATTCTTCGGTCAGTGCAAACACACGGGCCTGCTGTCTCGGAGGTTGGCTCGCCGTCTGGCTTCCTCCTGGCCTTGATTGGGACTGTGCAGGTGTAGGCTGAAAAGAGTGTACTGAAGATGCATGTCTCTGCGTCTGAGCTACTGAACCGGATGATCCCACACTCTGAGATCGCTGTGCACCTCTCTGTGGGCAAACTTTAGTGAAATGTCCTGGTTGTTTGCAGATGTTACATCAACCAGCCACTCCTTGGCACT
The DNA here is from genome assembly GCF_025594145.1 of Primulina tabacum. Lineage (NCBI taxonomy): Eukaryota > Viridiplantae > Streptophyta > Magnoliopsida > Lamiales > Gesneriaceae > Primulina > Primulina tabacum. The sequence continues at coordinate 40,709,059 of NC_134551.1, forward strand.
GTTCTGTGGGATGCCTTCCACCGCAAGTAGTGCAATACACACCTGTGTAACTCTGGCTAGGACCACTCGGTCTCAGGCCACTGGAACTGGATGAACTGCTGCCAGATTTCTTGAATTGCTTCCCTTTGGCTTTCAACCAATCTTTCTTACCACTACTGCTACCACCACTCTCGAATCTAGGAGGAGTGGGTGGAAACTGTGTAGTAGGCTATGGAGGTCTCGGAGTCTGAACAATATACGATGCTCCTCGCTGTTTCATCAAGCCCGCTTCAGCACCTTTCGCCCTATTCAAAGCATCATCAAAATTATTGGGTCGTCCCGTATTCACCAATGTAAAAATGTCCGAATTTAATCCGTTGATAAACTGATCGGCAAAAGCTTCATCATTCTCTGCCACGTGTGGAGCAAAACGCAGTAATGTGGAGAATTTGGCAACATACTCTTCGATGTTCAATTGCCCTTGCCTCAAGTTTGCAAATTCTGCTCCCTTGTCCTTCCGATATGACACTGGGAAGAAACGCTGATCGAACTCAGTTTTGAAGACTTTCCAAGTAATTTCTGAACCTCGTTGTTCCAATGCTCTCCTAGTTGTAATCCATCAATTCTTTGCAACTTCTTGTAATTGATGCCCAATAAGTTTCACTCTTCGTCCATCTGAGTAGTCGAGGGAATCAAACAACATCTCGATATCATATAACCAGCTTTCACAATCAACAGACTTCTCGGTGCCTTTCAGTGTCGGTGGCCTGAATGACTGAAATCGTTTCAGCAATGTTTCCATTGGTGCAGCTATCACATCCATAGGTTCCTCGGATGACCTGCCTTGTTCTGGCACCCTGACTGCTGCTCTTTGCGGAGGCATATCTGATTATCAAAAGGGTTAGTTCTCAACTATATGCAGTCTGTCTCAGTCCTCCTCTGATCATCTGACCTCTGATTCAGAATCGGTTCTGATTCATTCTTTACAAGTACACATTGCAATCAACTAAATAAATCAAGCAACATGTACTTTTAAAGCAATGAAACATGCTTTCATGCTAGCATAGAACATAAGTATAAGAACAATACAATATTCTCATGCTAGTATCAATAAGTAAGCAAGGAAAAGACTCAATCTACCCCACTCACCCTCTTCTAACTCAGGCTAAGGAACCTAATTCCCTGATACCACCTATTGTGGGGACCCGGGTGCTAACTTGTCTTCTTAAATCATTGGGACTAATTGGATCAATTATGTATACTACTTTGGTTAAAAAAAAATTTCTTATATACAAAGCATTACTAACCAAAATGTATACAAGCATACAAATAGCTAATTTTACTTATTATACACGATCACTTGTAAAATCTACAATACATGATCAACTTTCAAAGTTATTCTATTTACAAACTATCTAACTAGTGTTTGTTTCCATCAATACACGTCTAGGAATAAACCACCAGCTTCATATCTAAGCCCGGATCACCACGCTAATCATCACTCGTTCAAGCTCTTCTCGGTACTGATCCTGTCCCACCTGTTGTCATGCACACATACAAACACGACAACAGCCGAAAACACCGGTGAGAATAAATCCCAGTATAAAACATGTATACATGCATGACATAAGATTATATACAAAACATAAACCATGTATCAAGAACATGAATCATGATTTTATGACACATTAGTGAATACATATAAAACTCTTGACTCGACTCAAATCTAATTCTAGGGATCTCGGTGTAAATAAGACGTAACAAATAGCCCACCTACTCTCCCAATCGTGGTGGCAATACATCTTATTCCTATACTTCAGTCCTTTCTGTATCGAACATCTACAATAGGAATCGATCTTCTCCTAAGCAATTTGATACCACCGAACATCTAGTAACTTGGCTGCTCTGCCAAGGACTCATCTATCTTTAGTGCATTTCTATAATTCAATAGACAAAATATAAACATCTCAAAGCATAAACAATCTAGTATGTGGTTTAGGGAAACTCCAGACCAATCTGACTCGAGTCGTATCTCCCGGTTCGACATTGATTTAAACCTTTCTTTGTTTGGTGTTTGGTTGGATTAAATCAATCCCAATCTTCAAAACTTTCAATACCAATCTGAAATACATGTATAAGATGCACTATATCAATCTTCAACTCAACGTATAAATACCGATATGAATCTCGATGCATTTCTACGGATAACGGTGTAGTCTTGATATACCGGCCACTTACACATCATAAGAGCAATATCACCAATTCATAAGAACAATGATATGCATATCATAACCCCAAAATTCTGTACAACTCATACCATATAAGCTGGAAAATTCATAACAATTGTATACGATAACATTTCTTCGATCCGGTTTCGATTCTACGACGTCTAACATATCAAGAATATCATATATGAATCATATCCGATTATGACAATATCACAATTTCACAACATATCAGAAACATAAGAAACTTACGTCCAGTTGAAGTTCTCGTTGCCAGAAACACGATACTGTACTCGGATTAAAATTCTAACGGGCGGATTGTACAAAATCACAATTCTAGTATCAAAAAGTACAACTTTTCCCCGGAGCTCTCTCCTTCTCTTTTCCTTTGTCTGAAACTTGATGAATGACAAAGTTATATATATCATGCATGGTGAGTGTTTTCATATGCGCACCATCCTCGCCGCATATGCGCGAGACACTATGTCTCGGCGCGTGTAAGTCTCGGCATCTCGCTCATATGCGCGTCCTCATTCGGCGCATATGCGCGAGGTCCTTAACAATTCTTCACAACTCTCGGGTAACCTCGCGCACATGCGCGATCCATGTCGCGCATATGCGCGAGGTGCTCTGCTTGCCTCGCGCATATGCGCCCTGTCCGGTCGCGCATATGAGCGAGGTGTTCTGTCCTCGCACATAATTCGGTCTTCCTTTCTCCTATTCCGGTCTGATCTGTTCTGTCTATAATCACATCAATTTATCCATAATTCATATCCGATTATGATAATCAAATTCTCGGGCCTTACAGATAGCAATCTAAAATGCCACACCCTTACTCTATACTTTGCATAATTACCATAATCAAAATAGGATTTGAATGATATATCTATATTATGAATCAGTTCAAAACAAGGGGCATCAATTTGACGGTTTATAAAAATTTTGGCATGATGTCCCTATATTTTGTCTATACCAACAACTCAATCAACAATAACAATACGTACATATAAACGTAGTCTTATAAACAAACATACTCTGTATCATTATAAACATAGACATAAACATTGTAAAACTTGTTTCAAACCCTGACATTTAATTCATTGTAATACATAGGCGGAAGCTATACAATAAGACATCCCGGTTCTTGTCGAGGTGAGGCACGTCACAAGCATCCATTGGCGAACTGGTATCCTATGCATCTTCACTACCTGATCCTGTAATACATGAGCTACATGAGTTTATAAAACTCAATAAGTTGGCACTTGTACGTATCAATATGCGTCGAAGGAACATACATATCAAGTCGTGACAACAATGAATCTTTAAACCAGGTCATATCATAGCATATATTCATGTTCATTTTTGTACTTGAGCCTCATTAGTTGACATGTATTACCGTGCTTACTTTATTATATAGCTACTACTGTGTTGGACGTCAGGGAGCAACATTTGGCAACCCCACGCCCCATGAACATATATTGGCCAATAGGTTTAGTGGACTTAAAATCACCCTTGATGTCAACAAGCTCTATATCATGTAAAAATCAGTCTTTTCCCTTTCATGTTCATGTTCATGTTCATGAAATAGAACTCATCTTCAATATTCATGTGTTCCTTTCATATTTAATACATAACAATGGAATATGGTGCTATGTTTTCATCAATAAACATAATAACTATGTACATATATCAATAAACAATGGGAAGCATTTGAAATTCATAATATTACTTATGTACTACTTCAATAACATGCCAACTTACAGTCCAAGTGTTCGAATACTGGTTTGAGATGATGTTTCTCGTACCTATACTGTCAAATACATCAATAAACCAATAACTATGTATGTACTAGGTGAAAAACACTCCTTTATTGTCCTCTCCTCGTATAACAATCAAAAGAGATGAAAACTTATACCCTTAGGAATTAAATGAAGAAGGGAGCTTTTGGGAGGAAGAATCCTTGTTTTCCTTCGTGCTTTGGCTGTTAGAGAAGGTAAGAATGGTGGGATTTGCTTGGAAAAGTCAAAACTTATCTTTTATACAAGAGGCGGCACCCGGGCGGACGTCTTTTACATCCCGAGCGAGGAACTCTCGGTAAAATTTTTATGCAGTTCCGCCCGGGCAGACATTTAGACATTTTCTTCGGCCCGGGCGAGCATCTTTCGGATCTGCACACTATTTCATCACAAATCGCTCCAAAAACGTTTCTTCCTCCATAATTTGAAAGAGTGGTAATCATGAAAGTTGTAGCCCTATGTCTTGGCTTGCATCTCCAACTGGTTTCATGTCATTTGGAGATTGCTGTAAAAATTTATGCTTATTATCCCAACATGTGTCCGTGAAAGAATGACGATATACATGACACACTTTGGGGCACTTTTGGCTTGTCTTCCACAATGATTTTGACAAAACCCAAAACATGAAAGTTGTAGAATCACATCTTAGCTTCATAATGGTTATGGCCTCACATAATTTGAATATATATTATAATCATTATGCTAAAACCCGTAAAAACTATCATATTTTCATCTCATTTCCTACCAACTTCATTACACTACTCCTACCTACACATCTTACTGTCACTATTTAAACACATATTCATTCTTAATACACCATGGACAATCTAGAAATCATATTCAATCTCAATATCGATACATCAATCAACATGTAAAACATAATGAGCTAAATCACTACATATTAAATGACATAAACGCATTATTATCATTTGTACGAGTAACGGGGCATTACAGAACCAATCAATCCCCAGTACATTCTTGTATCCATTGAAATCCCCCCTTCGTCTTTGTCAAGTTTGATTGACGAACTCATTGAGCTAGCAGCTTTAGAGCAATTTTCTGTAACAAACTTCTTTAACTTGTCTCTTGTATATTTGTCTTGGTTAATGAAAATGCCAGTTTCTGACTGCTTGCCCTGCAGTGCTAGAAAGAAGTTTAATTCTCCTATCATGCTCATTTCAAACTGATCCTGCATCATCTTGGATAATCTTTCACTCAGTTTAGAGTTAATTGATCCAAATATGATATCATTGACATAAATTTGTACGAATAACGAATGATCATCCATTGAAAATTTAAACAATGTTTTATCAACCGTTGCAATTGAAAAATCATGTTCTGAGTAGGAACTTGGTTAAAGTGTCATACCATGTACGTGGTGCTTGCTTTAGGCCACACAGTGCTTTATCTAATCTATAGACGTGATTAGGATAATTATGACTTAAGAAACTAGTTGGTTGTTGTGGGGACCCTGACGTTAATTAATCTTCTTAATTATTATTAGGATCAAATGTAACAATTAAGTAAACTGGGTCATAAATTTTTTTTTTTTAAATACATGAGTGCGCAGCATATGAAATAAATCTTATTTCATTTACAAGATCAACATCTAGATCCAAAGTACAAGTCTTGTACAAAAGTAAATCATACAAACTATTGTTCATTCACTACATATCAAGTGATGAAAACAACTCTACTTCTGGGTCCAAATCTCCACGCTAATCTCAATATCTCATCCTCTTTTCTACTCTGATCCTGTCCCATCTGCTGTCATGCACACATACAAACACAACAACAGCCGGATAACTCCGGTAAGAAATTTATTCCCAGTATAAACAACGTATACATACAATCGTATAAACAGATATAAAAGTACGGAACAGATATCAACAACATGTATCATAATCTGAAAGACATGAATCTATATAAAACTGTAAATCAAACTCTTGACTCATAATCTCTAACTCGACTCTTCTCTAATCTAGAGATCCCGGTCGAATAAGAACGCAACGTTCTCCCACCTACTCTCCCAGCTAGATGGTGGTACATTTTTATTCCAAGAATTTGGCATTCTGTATCAAATTTCTGAATTAAGAGTCGATCGACTCCTAAGCACATCGATACACCAAAAGTCCAGTGACTTGACGGTTCTGCCAAAGACTAGGCACATCTGCCCAAGACTCTAACTCATGCTTTGCTATAAATCAATAGAATAAGCATATCAATCTCATTAATTGCAAACATCAATACAATAAAATAAAGTATGTGGTTTTGGGAAACTCAAGTCAAATCTAACTCGAGTCGTATCTTCCCGGTTCAACATTGATTTTATACCTTTCTTTTGTCGATCTGACGAAGTCGAAGTCTCGAATTCGAAGCTGTCAATACTCAATCTGGCAATGACAATATTGAGGAGTACAATATCAATATACAACCCAATCAATACTGGATATAATCAGAACTCAATCTAATTCTGTTTCGACGGCATAACCGCACAATCTTGATATACCCAGCAATACAATATTAACAGATACCAATCTCAACTCATAATCGATAACAAACTCAATCGGATATCAAATAGGTATAATCTCAATCAAATTCAATTTGAAAATGGTAACAATTTCATACAGTATCCGTTCTTTGATCTGATTTCGATTATACGATTACAACAAACTCAGGAACACATAATAATAGTCATATCATTATTTCTTCAATATCATATTTTCGAATCATATCAAAACATAATTAAACTTACGTCCTTGAGAAGCCTTTGACAAGAGAAGTACGGTATCAAACTCGGATTGAAATTCTGACAGACAGATCTTCCGCAAACCAAATTCTAGTCTTTGAAAGAACTTGAAGCTTTTCCCCTGAACCTTTCTCGTTTCCTTGCTGAATTCTGAGGAAATGAAGTTATTTTATATATATCATGCAAGTCCAAACCATGTGGCTTAATCTTTGCACTGCACGTCTAGCGCATATGCGCGACCTCCCTCGGCGCATATGCGCGAGACATACTGGTCTCGGCATTCAGGAATTTCTCGGCTCGCGCATATGGGCGCCCCAACTTCGCACATATGCGCGAGACCTACTGTCTCGGCACTTGTCAAGTTTACTAGCTCGTGCATATGCGCGCCCTCTCTCGCGCATGTACGCGAGGTTCTCTGCCCTGCTCGCGCATATGCGCGCCTCGTGTCGCGCATATGTGTGAGGGGTTCTGTCCTCGCACATACCATATCACATGCTTTACCAAATCTGGTCTCGGAGTGGTCCGTCTATAATCACATTAATTCATAATAAATAATATCAGATTAACAGAATAAAAATCTCGGGCATTACATTTTTCCCCCTCTAAAATCTGACTTCGTCCTCTAAATCGCAAGCAATAAAATCACATATAAGAAGGAGATGTACAGAAGCTAAATAGAAAACTCACATCAGTGAAATAATTCTGGGAATTTCTGTCTCATGTCTGATTCGGTCTCCCAGGTCGCTTCTTCAATGCCATGACGACTCCACTGAACTTTCTCAAGCGGAATAGTCTTCGTTCTGAGCTGCTTTTCTTTAAAATCTAGAATCTAAATCGGATTTTCAAAATAACTCAGTGTCTCATCAAGTTGTGCCTCGTCTGACTGAAGAATATGAGAATGCATCAGGAAGATACTTTCGCAGTAAAGATACATGAAATACATCATGTATTCTAGATAGAGACGGAGGTAAGATGAGTCAATAGACACGATCTTCTATCTTCTCGAGAATCTCATAAGGACCGATATATCGTGGAGACAACTTCCTTTTCTTGCCAAATCTGACAATGCCTCTGAAAGGAGAAATCTTCAGAAATACTTTGTCTCTTGTCTCAAACACTAGAGGTCGACGACGAATATTGGCATATTTGTCCTGTCTGTCTTGAGCTGTTCTCATTTTCTGACGAATCAGCTTCACTTTCTCTGTCATATCTCGTATCGTATCAGGTCCTATCTCAGGTACCTCGGAGTATCATCCCAATAAAGAGGCGATCTGCACTTCTTGCCGTACAACGCTTCAAATGGAGCCATCTCTATACTCGTCTGATAGCTGTTGTTGTACGAAAACTCACAAAGTGGCAAAGATTCTTGCCAACTAGTGCCAAAATCTAGCACTACAGCTCTAAGCATATCTTTCAATGTGTGGATAGTCCGCTCTGACTGTCCGTCTATCTGTGGATGATATGCGGTACTCAAATGCAATTTCGTACATAGAGCTTGTTGCAAACTGTGCCAAAAGTGCAAAGTAAACTGAGGATCACGGTCTGATATGATCGACTTTGGCACTCCATGCAATCTGACCATTTCTCTGACATAAATATCTGCCATATGTCATGTCTGTACGTCATTCTGTACGGAATAAAAGATGCGGATTTGGTCAATCTGTCAATTACGACACAAATCACATCGCAACCTCTGGAGGATCGTGGTAGCTTCGTAACAAAGTCCATGGAAACGTGATCCCATTTCCATTCTGGAATAGATAAGTTGTGTAACAATCCTCCTGGTTTCTTTCTTTCTGCTTTTACCTGTTGGCAATTTAGACATTTGGATACAAACTCTGCAATATCTGCTTTCATCTGTTTCCACTAAAACTGTCTTTTCAAATCATTATACATCTTTCTGCCACCAAGATGAATACTGAATCGACTATTGTGCGCTTCTGACAATATCTGTCGTTTCAAATCTGAAACATCGGGCACAACAAGTCGGTTATTCACATACAATACATTATCACAAACCTGATATTCTGATAGATGCCCTGCTCTGACCATCGAAATCCAATTCTGAACATTCTGATCAACTTTCTGTGCTTCTTTAATTCTCAAAATCAGTTCTGGTTCGACTTGAATAGTATACAATCTCAACGGTCTACAATCTATTTCAAATGCTAATCCAGACAAACAGCCGTCTTCAATCAAATTCGAAACACCAATCATCGATAAGGATAAAGAACATACCTTTAGACTCAGTGCATCAGCTGCTGCATTCTATTTCCCCGGATATTATTTGATTTCACAATCAAACTCTTTCAATAAATCAAACCATTTTAGTTGCCTCATATTCAGTTCTGACTGTGAAAACAGATATTTCAAACTCTTGTGATCAGAATAAATCTGAAAATTCTCACCGTATAGATAATGTCGCCATATCTTCAGTGCAAATATGATAGCCGCCAATTCAAGATCATGAATTGGGTAGCGAGTCTCATGTGGCTTCAGTTTTCTCGAGGCATAGGCAATAACATGTCCTCGCTGCATCAAAACACAACCCAATCCTCTGTGAAAAGCATCACAATATACAACAAAATCAACAGTACCTGATGGAATAGTCAATATCGGTGCACTGATTAATCTCTTCTTCAATTCTACAAAACTGGATTCACACTCTTCTGACCAAACAAACGGTGCATTCTTCTGAGTCAGCTGTGTAATAGGCTTAGATATGCTCGAAAAATCTTGAATAAATCATCGATAATATCCTGCTAAACCCATAAAACTGCGTATCTCTGGCACAGATTTCGGTCTAGGCCAGTTAATCACTGCCTCCACCTTGTTAAGATAAACAGAAATACGATTTCCAGATATAATATGTCATAGAAATACAACTTGTTTCAGCTAGAATTCACATTTAGACAGCTTTGCATACAATTTCTCTTTTCTTAAAATTCTCAATACAGTTCTCAAATGCTCATCATGCTCAATCATATTCTTCGAATAAATCAGAATATCATCAATAAAGGTAATCATAAAGTCATAGAGATACTTCTGAAATATGCGGTTCATCAAACCCATAAATACACTTGGAGCATTCGTTAAACCAAACGGCATGACAATAAACTCATAATGGCCATACCTAGTTCTGAAAGCTATCTTCGATATATCAGAATCTCTGACTCTCAGCTGATGATATCCAGATCTCAGATCGATCTTGGAATACACAGAAAAACCCTGCAACTGATCAAATAAATCATTGATACGATGCAAAGTGTATTTGTTCTTTACCGTAGCCTTGTCCAGTTGCCGGTAGTAAATGCAGAGTCTCATTGAACCGTCCTTCTTTCTGACAAATAATACGGGAGCACCCCAAGGAGAAACACTTGGTCTGATTGTAACCCTTGGCCAGTAAATCCTCTAACTGATCTTTCAATTCAATTGGTTTCATTCTATACGGAGCTCTAGAAATCGGAACTGTACCTGGTACCACTGGCAAACCCAGAATCTCATCTGTGAAGACATCAGCAAACTCACATACCACTGGCAAATCTGCCAATGATGGGCTCGATTTCAGTACATCTACTGAATACACAAGGAATCCTTCTGCTCCTTTCTGTAAAAATCGAGTCATAGATAATGCAGATATCAAAGGAATTCTCGATCTAGAACCCTTACCGTAAAATTTCCATTCATCAGCCATCTCAGGTCTGAATCTCACAATCTTCAGGAAACAATCTACGGTAGCTCCGTACTTGGTCAGCATATCGATACCAATCATGCACTCAAAATCAGACAACTCAAGTATAATACAATCTAACTCAATCTCATGCCCGTCATATTGTTGCATACAATGTTTCACAGAATTCACTGATATAAGACCTCTCCCTAAAGGTAAAGAGACAGATACTACAGCCGATAATGACTCAACAGGCAATGCATGAATCAATGCGAATCGCTCAGATATAAAAGTGTGGGATGCACCGGTATCTATCAAATGTTAGAGTAGGTGCACGTCGAGCCAAGTGTTGGCCGAGTGTTCACAATGAAACTCTATGTATAAACAATCTTTATTTTAATAATATTTGAAATTATTATTTTGGCACATCTTTATCTGTATACTCATGCTAGTTGCATAGATAAAGCCCTTGAATATAAAAATAGTAGAAAGAATATGAGATGCTCATATGATGAGTATCATGAAACTCATATTTGGAATATTCTATATTCTAAACAGTTCTTAGTCGATTCAGCCGCCGCTAAGAAGGATATAGGCGGCTCGAGTTCGAGACTAGTATCTGCGATGTAAGTACCATGTTTCATTGGTAGGGGACATTGTGATGTCCGAGCATGCAAATAGGTGCTCCTTGTAGAGTGCACTGAACAACCCTCCATAAAGGACTTTCCAAGTGGTTCTCACTTATCGAGTGGAAACATCCTAGTTTATGGTTGTACACCATTAGTCCTTATGACCCGGGACAACATTGAGACTCTATGTGCTAGCATTGCACTTTGACTTGTTTACCGACTCTCAAGGGGTCATCAGATTGCAAGGTTGGGTGTTTTGTCGAAACATATAGGAGTCGATGCATTGTAGTCGGGGATTCACCGCTTACCTTCGGGTATGGATATCCTATGTGTATGTAGTATGAAATCTCTGATCAGAGTATGGTGGTAATTATGAAAGGGGTTTCATAGATTGCACCATTGATGCAACTACAACATGACACATAGTATCGATTCATTGACAACTCTCGATATACCAATGGTTGTCGAATCGGTCGGGATATATGAGTTGAAGGGACCGTACTGTACGCCAACCATAATTGAATGGTTCTTGGAGGCACTATCATTTGATACCTAGGGAATCATGTAAGCGATGCTGCTAGGCGTTTAACATGATTGGTTGGGTACTATCAGACTTGAGTTCTGACGTTCTTGTTATCAAGGAGTTGATAAGAAATAATGGAGCAATTGGGGTATGCTCATGTAAGGACATGTTTAGTCCGAATCACATAGAGATGTGAACCCACGGCTAGTTGTATCAATGAACCATTGAGGGCCACACAAGTACTAGCTTTCTAGATCCCGTTGAGAAGTTAAAATAGTTCAATGTGTTGAACGGCTTATAAATGAGTTTATAAGTGTAAGAAAAAAATACAAGTATGACTTATATGAAAGAAATGTAACTTTAATTTGTGGAAGTGTTCCTAAATTAAAAGTTGGCCAAATAAATAATGTATTTGAAAATTGTGATTTTCATAAACATTATTATGGACTAAATTAAATTAATTCAAGTGTTGAATTAATTAAACACTAGTGGCCCTAGTAGAGTCCAAATAATTAAATTAATTCAAGTGTTGAATTAATTAAATCATATTGGGTTTTGTAAAGCCCAATAGTAAAATAATTATTCAACTAGTGGGCTTGAGTAAATTCAAGTAATGTTTAATTAGTTTCAAATTTGTTTGAGATAATTAAAATTAAGTCCATTGGTTTTTATTTGTTAAAAACCAAATAAGATTTGCATGCATGGGAAGTGAAAGGTTGGGAGACAACTTTTTGTATCGCCAAAGCTTGGCATGCTAAAAGGTGTTTTAGCATTTCCCACAACCAAGACAAGTCATCCCTCCCTCATTCTAGACAATGAAATGGCCGAAATTTTGGGATTCCATTCTCTCAATTTTTCTCTCATTTTTCTTCTTCGAGAGTTGAGGAAATAAATCACTTCTCAAAAAAAAATCCTCCTATTTTTCTAGTGCAAAATATGAGGGGATGTACCTAGTTGGTGGTGGGCCTAATTTTGAAGGAAGGAAGCTTGTAGATTATCTTGCCTTTGAAGAGCAAAGTTTTTTACAACTTGGTTGGAGCCATCATCAACCTCAAAAGGTTGATAGGTATAATTTCTTAACACCCTATCTATGACAAAGGTGTTTTTGTATTTGCTACACATCTAGTATGAGGTGTTCGAATTTTTCATCTTGAAAAACAAATTTTGAAACTTCCGTTGCGCATTCGGGCACCTAAAATCGATCCTTTTCAAATGGTATCATGAGCTATGGATACTATTTTGTGTAGCTTATACAAGATATTATATTGAGGACGATTTCTAACCGCATGAGATGAATTTTTGCAACAAAATCAAGGCCGTTTTTGGGGCATTTTGGGGCAGCAAGTTGCTGCCCATTTCGGGCAGTTGGGGCTGTCCGAGGGGCTGCCCGAAACTGGCAGCAAGGGTAGCCCAAGGGGCTGCCCGGACAGCCCCCCTTCGAAAATAAAAAAAAAATTTTTGCATGTTGGCCGGAATCCGGCGATGGAGCTTCGGCGACGGCGATGACGACTAGGGTTTCCAAAAGTGTTTTGGATTATCAAAGTGTCATGGGCCTTGAAGTTGTTGGGCCATGAGATGGCTAACATATTTGTGAAATTTAAATGGGCCAAAATATTTTTGGTGAAAATTGATTTTTTGGGCCCTTAAGTTTAAATTTACAAAAGTTGCGAATATTTTCTCATGAAATAAATAATTGAAGTTAGACTTTAATTATTTATAGTAAATTGTGATTTACAAGAAATTCGGTTATAAATAAATTAACTAGAAAGTAGACAAAGGTGTTTGTATATTTTGTTAAGTTAGTTTATAATCGTGGCGGTTAGTGATTGGATCAAGATAGGATCAATTAATTATTGTGATAATTAATTGATTGTGTATGATATGTGATATTATGCATGAAGGATGATCAAAAGCCCAAGCCCAATTTGCTAGGTGTATGATATGTGATATTATGCATGAAGGATGATCAAAAGCCCAAGCCCAATTTGCTAGGTGTATGCTAGGATATTTTTTATTGAATGATTGTAATAATTATCAAATTTAAAGTGGGCTTGGTTTATGGCCCGTTCTCAACCCATGAGATGTATCCCTATTTGCCATGGATATTTATTTGTAAATATTAGTATAGTGGAAGATCAAGATTGGAAGATGGTGGCCTTGATGATTATGAAAATCGAAGACATGTAAATATTGGAAGCTTATGTAATAGTTGCATTTGCATCCCATGCATTTCCCTAGGATTGGACCTAGGCCCGTGCTTAGCTCACACGGGCCATTAGTATTGGGGTGATTGATCATCCTTGTTTGTTTACTGTTTATAATATATGCATGATATGTTATAAATAATGAGTATGTGCGTTATTATTATGATAATAACAAAGTTGCATTAATCAGGCAAACATACGATCAAACATGGCGAGCTTTTAAATAAAATTAATAATGAGACCTTTCAAAATTAAAAACCCTCATTTTGAATAAGATTCAAAATTAATATCGAGCTTGAAAAGGGGAATTATAAATTTGTTTATAATTTACTTGTCTTCCATCGACAATGGGTGCATGATGAACGCTACCCGTGCTCGGGGCTCGGCTCATATTATTGGGGGGGCCCTGGGTGCCGGAAAGCTGTGACATCCATTGACATGGTGATGTGAACTACGTGGAACTTCCATGATTTCGGCTCATATTATTGGGGGAACTCATAGCGACCGTCCATTAAGGTTCAACATCGATGGGTAAGGCTTGACACATGAAGATGAACGACGTCATATTATTGGGTCCTAATCAAACGTGAGACAAAATTTTACGTAGAGGGCTGCACGGAGATGCAATTGGAAACTACCTTTTAGGAATTGTGATTGGCTGATATTATTCGGGATCATAATTCGCTAATTGGACCTTACGTACCTACTGAGGAAAGGAGTTTCCCATTTTCACTAGAGGGTAGTGAAAGAAGTCAAAACAGTGGGAGTAAACATTTATAAAGTAAAAGTCCATACTTTATATCTTACTAAATATTTTAAAATAGTCATCAACATTTATCTGTTTTACTTTTCAGTAAAAATTGACAATGTCTTCGATACGCAATCCATTATCTGCAATACTCGAAAAACACATATTAACTGACCTAATTACCTCACTTTGCTAAGAAACTTGAAAATCGTCTTGAATTCGGAAAGGATAGCATATACACTGACTAAGTCGCGCCCTGTTGAGGCTCCGACTAACTGCACTCCTAAGGAATTGCAGACTTACAAGGAATGTTGTGACCATGACTTGAAATCCGAGTGTTATATGCATGCTTCCATGAATGATGAGAAGTCGGTTCTTTATGTGGATTCTTCATCTTGTACGAAGATTGGTCCACATGGGAAGGGAAAGAAACGTTCTTTCCAACATCCCAAGAAGAACGTGCCCTTGCAGAGGCAATCTCCGAGTCCCGTTGTGGCAGCCATACCAGTGAAGGCTGAAAACACTGTTGACATATGTCATTACTGCAAGAAGCCTGGACATTGGAGGCGTAACTGCAGAGAATATCTTACCCAGAAAGGTTCTGGAAATGGTATGTTCTACATTTAAGTAAAAATTTCAATTAACTCTACTTCTTGGGTATTAGATACCGGTTGTGGCTCACATCTCTGTAATGAGTTACAGGTGATGGGAAAAAGTAGAAGGCTTAGCGAAGGTGAGACCTTCTTGAGATTGGGCAATGGAGCAAGAGTTGCTGCCAAGGCCGTGGGAAATGTTTATTTATTGTTGAACAATGATTTTAAGAGATGTTTTGTTTGTACCTGATTTGGTGAAAAACATTGTTTCCATTTCTATGCTTGATAAAAATGGATATTCTTGTTTATTTAGCAAAAGTGTTTGCAACATTTACAAGAATGAATGTTTAATTGGTACTGCAGAACTTAAAAACGATCTCTATAACTTAAAATTGAATGATATTCCACTAAACAATATCCAAGCAATAACAACAACAAACAAGCGAAAACAAGATACTCTAAATTCGGCACAATTATGACATGCTCGATTAGGACATATTTTTCCTAAGAAGGATGAACAAGCTAGTGGGAGTAGGCATGTTTGATATGTCTGATATTAATGATCTCACGACTTGTGAATCGTGTCTAAAAGGAAAGATGACCAAAATTCCCTTTAAGGGCCACGTGGAGCGAGCCAAAGGGTTATTGGATTTGATCCATACCGATGTGTGCGGTCCGCTAAGCATCACCACTAAGCATGGACATGCCTACTTCATCACCTTTACCGATGACTTTTCGAGGTACGGGTATGTGTATTTGATGAAATAAAAGTCTTAAGCCTTTGAAAGGTTCAAAGAATTCAGAAGTGAAGTAGAGAAACGGTTGGGACGAAGCATCAAGACACTTCGATCGGATCGAGGTGGTGAGTACTTGAGTGCCGAGTTCCAAGAGTATCTTAGGGAGAATGAGATTCTCTCGCAGTGGACTCCGCCCGCTACACCACAGTTGAATGGTGTTTCGAAGCGTCGTAACCGGACTTTGATGGACATGGTTTGGTCTATGATGGGGTTCACGGAGTTGCCGCCATCCTTTTGGGGATATGCGCTTGATACAGCGGCACTGTTGTTGAACAATGTCCATTCAAAGGCAGTTGACAAGACACCATATGAGATATGGATGCGTAAGCCTCCCAAATATTCTTATCGTAGAATATGGGGATGCCCTGCTTATGTGAAGCAGGTAGTGGGAAATAAATTGGATAGTCGATCCATTTTATGTTATTTTGTGGGATATCCAAGGAATTCTGTTGGATATTATTTCTATCATCCCCAAGAAACAAAGGTGTTTGTTTCTAGGAATGCAACCTTTTTGGAAAAGAATTCTATTGGATAGAAAAAGGGAGATGATAGAACTCGAAGAGGTTCGAGAGACACCCACAATTATAGAACCCACACCCGAAGAGCCAAGAGAGGAGATACAAGCTCCTAGAAGATCCTAGAGAGTCACGAGACCACATATGAGGTATGGTCTGCTTCTTGAAGAGGGCCATGATGAGCCTAACCATGGATGTGATCAAAAGATCTTCAAGGAAGAGTTATCTGATGCCGATTCATCCAAGTGGCTTGAAGCGATGGAATCTGAGATGAATTCCTTGCATTCGAACCAAGTATGGAATCTCGTGGATCCACCTGAGGGAATTGTTCCTATAGGGTGTAAATTGATTTACAAGAGGAAACTTGGGGCGGATGGGAAGGTATTGACCTTCAAGGCGCGATTGGTGGCAAAAGGATATACATAAAGACAAAGAGTTGACTTTGAGCAAACCTTTTCTCCAGTTGCAATGTTGAAGTCCATACGGATATTGCTAGCCATAGCTTGATGGTATGACTATGAGATATGGCAGATGGATGTCAAGACAGTCTTTCTTAATGGGGATATTAAGGAAGAGATTTACATGTCTCAACCTGAAGGGTTTACATCTTTCGGAAGTGAGCATATGGTATGCAAACTTTAAAGATCTATTTATGGTCAAAAGCAGGCATCTAGGAGTTGGAACCTCAGATTCGATAGTACAATCAAAGAGTTTGGTTTTGCTAAGAATCCTGAGGAACCCTATGTGTATAAGAAGGTCAGTGGGAGTGCTGTGACATTCCTTGTGCTTTATGTTGATGACATTCTACTCATTGGGAATGATGTAGGAATGTTGCAATCAACTAAGATATGGTTAGCGAGTAAGTTCTCGATGCACGACTTGGGTGAAGCATCTTTTGTATTGGGAATACAGATCTATAGAGATAGATCAAAAAGATTGTTTGGTCTCACCCAGTCCACATACCTTGATACCATCGTGAAGCGGTTCTCGATGGATGAGTCCAAGAGAGGACATCTACCAATGTGTCATGGCGTGTCCCTATCCAAGTCTATGTCTCCCAAGACTGATGCAGAGATAGCGGCGATGACAAGCATTCCTTATGCATCTGTGGTTGGTAGCATCATGTATGGGATGATATCTACACGTCCTGGCGTGGCTTTTGCACTAAGTATAGTGAGTAGATATTAATCCAACCCTGATCTTACACACTGGAAAGCTGTGAAAGACATCCTCAAGTATTTCAGAAGGACCAATAAGTTGTTCTTGGTCTATGGGGGTGGAGAACTGAAATTTGAAGGCTATACCGACTCTAGCTTCCAAAGCGATATCGATGACTCTAAGTCAACCTCTGGATTCGTATTCATGCTCAATGGTGTTGCTCTCTTGGAAGAGTTCCAAGCAAGACAGTACTGCGGATTCCACCACTGAGGCCGAATACATTGCTGCATCAGATGCAGCAAAGGAGGCTGTTTGGATAAGGAATTTCGTCCAAGAGTTGGACGTCATTTCTAATGGAGTTGCTCCTGTCCCGGTGTTGTGTGACAACATGGGAGGTATAGCTCAAGCAAAGGAGCCAAGGTCTCATTAGAAATCCAAACACGTATTGAGAAAGTACCACATCCTCTGAGAGATTGTGGAACGAGGAGATGTCTCGATTGACAAAGTCGACTCCGTAGATAATGTTGCTGATACACTAGCTAAGCCTTTACCTGCACCATTATTCGAGATGCATCGCGAATCAATGGGTTTGAAGCATATGCGTAGTTGGCTCTAGTGCAAGTGGGAGATTGTTAAAGTAGGTGCACGTCGAGCCAAGTGTTGGCCGAGTGTTCACAATGAAACTCTATGTATAAACAATCTTTATTTTAATAATATTTAAATTATTATTTTGGCACATCTTTATCTATATACCCATGCTAGTTGCATAGATAAAGCCCTTGAATATAAAAATAGTAGAAAGAATATGAGATGCTCATATGATGAGTATCATGAAACTCATATTTGGAATACTGTATATTCTAAACAGTTCCTGGTCGATTCAGCCGCCGCTAAGAAGGATATAGGCCGCTCGAGTTCGAGACTAGTATCTGCGATGTGAGTACCATGTTTCATTGGTAGGGGACATTGTGATGTCCGAGCATGCAGATAGGTGCTCCTTGTAGAGTGCACTGAACAACCCTCCATAAAGGACTTTCCAAGTGGTTCTCACTTATCGAGTGGAAACGTCCTAGTTTATGGTTGTACACCATTAGTCCTTATGACCCGGGACAACATTGAGACTCTATGTGCTAGCATTGCACTTTGACTTCTTTACTGACTCTCAAGGGGTCATCAGATTGCAAGGTTGGGTGTTTTGTCGAAACATATAGGAGTCGATGCATTGTAGTCGGGGATTCACCGCTTACCTTCGGGTATGGATATCCTATGTGTATGTAGTATGAAATCTCTGATCAGAGTATGGTGGTAATTATGAAAGGGGTTTCATAGATTGCACCATCGATTCAACTAAAACATGACACATAGTATCGATTCATTGACAACTCTCGATATACCAATGGTTGTCGAATCGGTCGGGATATATGAGTTGAAGGGACCGTACTGTACGCTAGCCATAATTGAATGGTTCTTGCAGGCACTATCATTTGATACCTAGAGAATCATGTAAGCGATGCTGCTAGGCGTTTAACATGATTGGTTGGGTACTATCAGACTTGAGTTCTGACGTTCTTGTTATCAAGGAGTTGATAAGAAAGAATGGAGCAATTGGGGTATGCTCATATAAGGACATACTTTAGTCCGAATCACATAGAGATGTGAACCCACGGCTAGTTGTATCAATGAACCATTGAGGGCCACACAAGTACTAGCTTTCTAGATCCCGTTGAGAAGTTAAAATAGTTCAATGTGTTGAACGGCTTATAAATGAGTTTATAAGTGTAAGAAAAAAATACAAGTATGACTTCTATGAGAGAAATATAACTTTTAATTATTGGAAGTGTTCCTAAATTAAAAATTGGCCAAATAAATAATATATTTTAAAATTGTGATTTTCATAAACATTATTATAGACTAAATTAAATTAATTCAAATGTTGGATTAATTAAACACTAGTGGGCCTGGTAGAGTCCAAATAATTAAATTAATTCAAGTGTTGAATTAATTAAATCATATTGGGTCTTGTAGAGCCCAATAGTAAAATAATTATTCAACTAGTGGGCTTGAATAGTTCAAGTAATGTTTAATTAGTCTCAAATTTGTTTGAGATAATTAAAATTAAGTCCATTGGTTTTTAATTGTTAAAAACCAAATAAGATTTGCATGCATGGGAGGTGAAAGGTTGGGAGACTACTTTTTGTATCTCCAAAGCTTGGCATGCTAAAAGGTGTTTTAGCTTTTCCCACAACCAAGACAAGTCATCCCTCCCTCATTCTAGACAATGAAATGGCCGAAATTTTGGGATTCCATTCTCTCAATTTTTCTCTCATTTTTCTTCTTCAAGAGTTGAGGAAATAAATCACTTCTCAAAAAAAAATCCTCCTATTTTTCTAGTGCAAAATATGAGGGGATCTACCTAGTTGGTGGTGGGCCTAATTTTGAAAGAAGGAAGCATGTAGATTGTCTTGCCTTTGAAGAGCCAAGTTTTTTACAACTTAGTTGGAGCCATCATCAACCTCAAGAGGTTGATAGGTATAATTTCTTAATACCCTATGTATGACAAAGGATTTTTTGTATTTGCTACACGTCTAGTATGAGGTGTTCGAAATTTTCATCTTAAAAAACAAATTTTGAAACTTCTGTTGTGCATTCGGGCATCTAAAATCGATCCCTTTCATCAACACATAAGCAGAGTAACCACCAAGAGAACAGTTACCTGCAACAACATCATCAGGTGCTTCCTGTGCCTGTTCTTCAGTCAAAGCAAATACTCTGGCCTGCTTTCTGGGAGGCTGTCTAACAGTCTGGCTTCCTCCTGACCTCTGATGTGACTAAGTAGTAGTCAGTGGCAAGAAGGAGTGAACAGCAGATGATCGTCTATCAATCTGAGCCACTGATCCAGATGATTCTGCTCTCTGGGATATTTGGTAACCTCGCTGTGGACAAACTCTAGTAAAATGTCCCTGCTGTCTGCAGATGTTGCAACTACCAGATACTCCTTGGCATTGCTCTGTGGGATGTCTCCCTCCGCAAGTTCTACAATAAACTCCGGTATTACTCTGGCTCTGTCGTGAACCACTGGAGCTAAATGAACTACTACCAGGCCTCTGGAACTGTCTTCCTCTGGCTTTCAAATAATCTTTCTTCTTCCTACTGCTACAATTGCCACTCTCACAATCAACAGACGCCTCAGTGCCCTTCAAAGTCGGCGGTTTAAATGATTGAGATCTCTTCAGCAGTGTTTCCATAGGTGTTGCTGTAACATACATCGGATTTGTAGAGATACTACCCTATTCTGGGATTCTTCGAGGAGGCATCTCTGATTACCAAAAGGATTAGCAACCAAATATAACAATTCTGTTTCAGTCCTCCTCTAATCATCTTACTACTGATCATTAAATGGTTCTGATTCATTCTCAAATCATACATGTTTCCAATCAAATCAGATATTCAAGCAAACATGTATTAAAGCAGTAAAACATGATGTCATGCTAGCATTCAAGAGCAGGAAAGAAAATTCAATTTACCCTGCTCACTCACTTCTAAGTCAGTCTAAGGAACCTACATTTCTGATACCACCTGCTGTGGGGACCCGGACGCTAATTAATCTTCTTAATCATATTTAGGATCAAATGTAACTATTAAGTAAAATGGGTCATAATTTTTTTTTTTAAATACATGAATGCGCAACATATGAAATAAATCTTATTTCATTTACAAGATCAACATCTAGATCCAAAGTACAAGTCTTGTACAAAAGTAAATCATATAAACTACTGTTCATTCACTACATATCAAGTGATGAAAACAACTCTACTTCTGGGTCCGAATCTCCGCGCTAATCTCAATCTCTCATCCTCTTTTCGACCCTGATCATGTCCCACCTGTTGTCATGCACACATACAACCACAACAACAGCCGGATAACTCCAGTGAGAAATATATTCCCAGTATAAACAACGTATACATTTAATCGTATAAACATATATAAAAGTATGGAACAGATATCAACAACATGTATCATAATCTGAAAGACATGAATCGTTATAAAACTGTAAATCAAACTCTTGACTCATAATCTCTGACTCGACTCTTCTCTAATCTAGGGATCCCGGTCGAATAAGAACGCAACGTTCTCCCACCTACTCTCTCAGCTAGATGGTGGTATGTTTTTATTCCCAGACTTTGGCATTCTGTATCGAATTTCTACATTAAGAGTCGATCTACTCCTAAGCACATCGATACACCAAAAGTCAAGTGACTTGGCGGATCTTCCAAAGAATAGGCACATCTGCCCAAGACTCTAACTCATGTTTTGCTATAAATCAATAGACCAAGCATATCAATCTCATGAATTGCAAACATCAATACAATAAAATAAAGTATGTGGTTTTGGGAAACTCAAGTCGGATCTAACACGAGTCGTATCTTCTCGGTTCAACATTGATTTATACCTTTCTTTTGTCGATCTGACGAAATCGAAGTCTCGAATTCGAAGCTGTCAATACTCAATCTGGCAATACCAATATTGAGGAGTACAATATAAATATACAACCCAATCAATACTGGATATAATCAGAACTCAATCTAATTCTGTTTCGAAGGCATAACCGCACCATCTCGATATACCCAGCAATACAATATCAACATATACCAATCTCAACTCATAATCGATAACAAACTCAATCTGATATGAAATATGTATAATCTCAATCAAATTCAATCTGAAAATGATAACAATTTCATACGGTATCCGTTCTTCAATCTGATTTCGATTATACGATTACAACAAACTCAGGAACACATAATAATAGTCATATCATGATTCCTTCAATATCATATTTTTGAATCATATCAAAACATAAGTAACTCTTACGTCCTTGAGAAGCCTTTGACAAGAGAAGTACGATATCAAACTCGGATTGAAATTCTGACGGACGGATCTTCCGCAAACCAAATTCAAGTCTTTGAAAGAACTTGAAGCTTTTCCCATGAAACTTTCTCGTTTCCTTGCTGAATTATGAGGAAATGATGTTATTCTATATATATATCATGCATGTCCAAGCCATGTGGCTTAATCTTTTCACTGCACGTCTCGCGCATATGCGCGACCTCCCTCGGCGCATATGCGCGAGACCTACTGGTCTCGGCATTCAGGAGTTTCTCTGCTCGCGCATATGCGCGCCCCAACTTCGCGCATATGCACGAGACCTAGTGTCTCGGCACTTGTCAAGTTTAATGGCTCGCGCATATGCGCGCCCTCTCTTGCGCATATGCACGAGGTTCTCTGCCCTGCTCGGGCATATGCGCGCCTCGTGTCTCGCATATGCGCGAGGGGTTCTGTCCTCGCACATACCATATCACATTCTTTACCAAATCTAGTCTCGGATTGGTTCATCTATAATCACATCAATTCATAATCAATAATCTCATATTAACAGAATAAAAATCTCGGGCATTACAGTTGTTTAACATATGCTTTTTCATTAAGCAAACCGTTCAAGAATGGTGATTTTACATCCATTAGATATATTGTAAAGTCATTAAATGTTGCAAATGCAAGAAATATTCTAATAGCTTCTAATCTAACGACAGGAGCAAATGATTCATCGAAGTCAATACCTTCTTCATATTTATAGCTTTGTGCTACTAGTATAGCATTGTTTCTTACTACTGAAAGTGTCACGCCCAAAAACCGAGACGTTGGTGATATCCGGCATTGTTTAACAATTACATAGAAATCAATAAATCTCGTATCAAATAAACCATTCTTTTTCATAAATGAATATTGTCTTTCCAATTGACAACGAAATGAAATTACAATTAACAGTTTGCGGAAGAGAAATAAAAGAAAGCTTAAAAATCTTGATCCTTGTTCTTTTTCGTTCGATCAGCATCTCCAGAATGCCTCATGTTCCTCCTCATTCATTTGCACCTCATTCTTATCTGATGAGAGATATAAGGGGTGAGTGTTTTGAAAAACACTCAAAAAGTGGGGGCCGATCGATTATCACATATACATATAATGATGATTTAAAACATCTTTTAACATACTTTCAAAACATTATATATAAAACATTAACCGAATCAAACTCAAAAGGCAAAACAAAACTGATCAGAACACTTCAGAGCAGAACAAACTGAACACTTTTATTCATTTCATCATCCATAGTCAAATTTTCCCCCATATGTTATTCGTCTAACGGGTGAGGCCAGAACACAGTTTTATACCCACTGATGGGGGCCAGATAGAACACAGTTTTATACTCATTGATGGGGGCCAGAACACAGTTTTATACCCACTGTTGGGGCCAGACAGAACTTACAATTGTCGTTCTATGTATAACTCAATTCATAACAGTGTACTACAGATTCAGAGTTATCGCACCGAACTTATCAGAATATTGAAGAGAACTAGCGAAGTCAAAGAATCTCGAGATCAGAAAGAACATAACATTCATCGATCAGAATTTTAAATTACGTAAACACTGAATTTCGAAAATAAGGTCACACATACAAGCATGTCATATTATTTTTATGCAAAATTTAAAATACAAGAAAAATATGTAAAAAAAACTCACTTATAATTCTCGAAGTTATGGTTCGAAATGTGCAGAACTTGGTTAAACGAAGATTGATAAATTTCAACCAAGTGATGACCGAAATCTTCCCACAATGATGAGATAATTCCTAGCACGAACTCTTCGAGACACGACTTCCTTTTTCCTTCTTGCTAGCGGCGGCCGAGAGGTGGGTTGTGGCGAGGGAGGGAACCGAATTTTCTTATATCTTTTTTGTGTGAATTATTCATCATATGTATGCCATATTTATAGGAAAAAATTGGCCTTTCACCTAGGCTTGTCCGACCACATGAGCCCCAAGAAAGCACTGATTGTAGTCAAAGTTCCATTCAAGCATCAAGAGTCACATTGGTTTTCTAAAGGGTCAATTCTTGCACAATAAATTGGTCCAAGCCTCCTAGATCTTCCCTTAGCTCCCTTTCTTGGTTAACTTAATGGTCATTTATTGCGCCTTAAGTTTGTTCAAACCTTTAGCTCCTTCCTTGGTTAACTCTATGGCCATCTCTTACACAATAAGTTTGTCCAAACCTTTAGCTCCTTTAGCTCATCTTCTTGATTAACTCAATGGTCATAAATATGTCCAATCCTTTAGTTCTTCTCCTAGCTCAATTTTTGGTTCTTTTAGGACAAAATAAAATGAGCTTCCTTCAGCTGAAATCATGAGTTCATGAGCTGGGGTTTTATTCCTCGGATGACAACTCTTCGATTGATGCGGTTTTCTTATGGCATAAAACCCTTTTGAGTTCATCTCCGAGATTTTGAGCTACTTTCTCGAGCCATGTTAGATGATTCGCTTCATAAATTCCGGGTTCTCATATCCCACCCTCCTTATTGGAAGTTTTGTCCTCGAAACTTGGTTCAGCTCGATCTTTTAAAAAGATGAGGATGTTGGGTGTGCACCCTTTCTTGTAGTTCCCAAGTTGCTTTCTGTTCAGTAGCTTTCTGTTCAGTATTCTTTGACCATTGTACTTTCACATATGGGATTGTTTGGTTTCTCAGCACGTGTTCTTTGGTGTCCACTATTCGAATAGGGACCTCTTCATATTTCAGCTCTTTGTTCAAGTGTCCTTCGATAATCAGCGGTGCAACTTTAAGGATGTGACTTAGGTCTGGGATATATTTCCTTGGTTGTGATATGTGAAAAACGTTGTGAATTCTTGACATATTTGGTAGCAAAGCCAGTCGGTTCCCACGTTCTCCAGTATCTCAAATGGTCCTACATATCTTGAATTTAGTTTTCTGGACTTGCTGAACCGAACCACTCCTTTCATAGGTGAGACTTTTACATAATCTTTTTCATCGACCTCCAACTCCAATGGTCTTTGCTTTAAATCAGCCCAACTCTTTTGTCGATCTTGAGCTGTCTTGAGTCTTTCTCTGATTATGGCTACTTTGTCAATGGTTACTTGAACAAGCTCAATTCCAGTGATAGCCTTTTCTCCTACTTCATCCCAATACAAAGGTGATCTACACTTTGAACCATACAGTGCCTCATACGAAGCCATTACAATACTGTTGTGGTAACTGTTATTATAAGCAAACTCTATCAGAGGTAACTGCTCGCTCCAATTTATATGAAAATCCAGAGCACACGCCCTCAACATGTCCTCGAGGGTTTGAATTGTTCTTTCAGTTTGGCCATCAGTCTGTGGATGATAAGCCATGCTGAGAGTGACTTTGGTCCCCATAGCTTTTTGAAAAATTTTCCAAAATCGTTGTACAAATCTTGGATCTCTGTCAGATAATATATTTGCCGGGACACCGTATAATCTCACCATGTTATCCATGTACATGTTGGCTAATTTATCAAGGTTGTATAAATTCATTCGAACCAGTATGAAATGTGCCGATTTTGTGAGTCTGTCAATGATTACCCAAATACCATTGTGACTTTGTCTCGATTTTGGTAATCCTACTACGAAGTCCATTGAGATGTTTTACCACTTCCACTTTGGTATTTCTAATGGTTGTAGGAGTCCTCTAGGCCATTGATGATCCGCCTTGACTTGTTGAAAGGTTAAGAACTTTGAAACAAAGATAGCTAAGTCTTTCTTCATCCATTCCTCCAGAAATTATTTTTTAGATCTCGGTACATCTTGGTGTTTCAAGGATGGACTGAAAATTTCGACTGGTGTGCTTCGGCCATTACTTCTTTCTAAATCCCATCGATGACTGGAACACACAACCGTCCTTTCATCCAGAGAACATCACTCTTATCAATATAAAATTCTGGGGTCTTTCCTTCTTTAATTTGTTCTTTAATCTTTGTAATAGAGGAATCCTGGCTTTGTTTTAATTTGATTGATTCTCTAAGGTATGGTTGCGCTGATAGAGAAGATAAGCTTACTTTCTCAATGTTCATCCAGCTCAAAGCATCTGCTACTTTATTCGCCTTACCTGGATGGTAGTTGATTGATAAATCATAATCTTTCAGAAGTTCGATCCACCTTCTTTGCCTCATGTTTAGTTCTTTTTGGGTAAATATGTATTTGAGGCTCTGGTGATCAGTAATTAATTCACATCTTACCCCATAAAGATAATATCTCTAGATCTTTAGCGCAAATACGATTGCCGCTAATTCAAGATCGTGAGTTGGGTAATTTTGCTCGTAAGGTTTTAATTGCCTTGATGCATAGGAAATTACCTGACCTTCCTGCATAAGCACACACCCTAGTCCTTTCTTTGAAGCGTCACTATATTGTGAAGTTCTTACCATCCTCGGGAAGAACTAGTACTGGTGTAGATGCGAGTTTCATCTTCAGCATTTCGAAACTCTTCTCACATGCTTCATTCCAAATGAATTTTGAATACTGTGAGTTTGGTGAGAGGAATGACTATCGAAAAAAATCCCTCCACAAATTTCTATAGTAGCCAGCTAAGCCAAGAAAACTTCTTATTTCGGTTACACTCTTTGGTCGAGGCCAGCCCTTGATTGCCTCTACTTTCTTAGGGTCCACGGACACCCCTAGTTCAGAGATTATATGGCCTAAGAATGCAACACTTTTTAGCCAAAATTCACACTTCTTTAATTTGGCATAGAGTTCTTTTTCTCGTACTGTCTGCAAGGTGAGACGCAGATGTTCTTGATGGTCTTCCTCGCTTGGCGAGTATACAAGGATGTCATCTATGAAAACCACCACAAAATTATCAAGGTAATGCTTGAATACTCGGTTCATAAGGTCCATGAATGTTGCAGGAGTATTTGTTAGACCAAAAGGCATTACCGTGAATTCGTAGTGTTCATATTTTGTCCTAAAAGTAGTTTTAGGGATATCCTCTGCTTTGACTTTCAGTTGATGGTAACCTGATCTTAGATCAAGTTTTGAGAATACTTTGGCAGCTTTCAGTTGATCGAAAAGATCATCTATTCTTGGGAACAGGTATTTATTATTTATTGTGATTTTTTTAACTCTCTATAATCAATGCATAGCCTCATGCTTCCGTCCATTTTCTTTACAAACAGGACTGGGCTCCCCACGGGGATGTACTTGGTCGGATTTGTTTCTTATCGAATAACTCCTGAAGTTGCTCCATTAACTCTTTTAATTCGGTTGGAGCCATCCGGTATGGTGCCTTTGAAATTGGTGAAGAACCAGGGACCAAATTGATTTCAAATTCCACTTCTCTATCAGGTATCGCACTCGGTAAATCCTTGGGAAAAACATCTGAAAATTCTTGGACGACTTGAATTTCTTCCAACTTTGGAGTAGTTTCTTCTCTGACTTCGCTGATCATTTCCAGGTAGATTTCCTCACCGCATTTTATGGCTTTTCAAGTTTGTGAGGCAGATAGAGGAGATTTTCGTTCCTTGGACTCTCTGTGGTATATGATTTCTTTTTGAGTCGGAGCTTGAAGTATAATATTTTTCTTTTGGCAGTGTACCATGGCATGGTGTTTAGCGAACCAGTCCATTCCGAGAATGATGTCGAACTAAATCATATTGAGTTGAATCAATTCTGCCTCAAAGTTCTTTTTACCGATGCAAATTTTACAGCTCTGATATATCTTTTGGGTCTCAATAGTTTTGCTAGCTGGTGTCGCAACTCTTAACGATTCACTAAGAGTTTCATGCTCAAGTTTTAGCCTTTTAGCAAATCTTCTAAACACAATTGAGTGCATAGCACCACAATCAAACAAGGCATAAGCAGGCATTTTATTGAGTAAAACAATACCTGCAACCACATCGTTGGCGTTATCAGCTTCTTGCTGAGCTATGGCATATACCCGAGCGTCAGTCTTGTTTTCATTTGGTTTACTAGGTCCAGTCCCTTTATCTTTGTTCTCAGAATAATCTTTAATCCGATGACCCACCTTTAAATATTTGAAACAAGCGCCCGTCTTCTTATAACATTCCCCGATGTGATTCTGCCGACAAGGAGCACACCACTTCCCTTCCTTGTGGATAACATTGTTAATAGTTCACTTTGAGGGATCACTTGATTGATTTGGCCGCTTGAATTTGGGGCCACCCGGAGCAGAATTACTTGAAAAAGGTCTGTAACGCCCTCGACTTATTTTATAAAATAACACAGCGGAATATTAAAAATTTACTTAGAGGAAAGAAGGATTTTAAAATTTTCTTGACATAAAATATTTACAATCAAAAGTATATACATGATCAATCAAGTGTTGCATCAAAATACAAAAGATCATTTTTTATCATGTCAAAATGCTAGCAAAATATCTTTCTTCCTTCCATCTTCTGTACATATGTCTTCGGCTCCAATCAACGTCCTTGCTCGTCGCTCTTTTCAGGATCACATGAAATAACTAGAATGAGTATAAAACTCAGCAAGTGAAACTCTTACATAACAATCTGTACATATCATACTCTGTAAAACCTGACTTTGAAATCATTAAATACCATCTAACTCTTAAACATGAATAACAAAGTATAACATGACAATAACGATGGTATTTCTCTTTTCTCTGGTGGACTGATATTTCAATAGTATCTCTGTCTCTGTACCTATATTCCATCGATATAAATCGATTACTCTGTTGGGATATAAGCCTATGGTCGTTGATCTACTAATTGCATGAAATCTCTGACTATCTCTTTATCAATCCAATAAATCATTTGAATCCTCTCTTGAACATTAAATCAAACACTTTGAAGACTCTTTTCTCTTGCATTCCCTTTTATAAAATTGAGACAAATAAAAGCCTCTAATTTACAAAAAAGTGTATCCATACATAGCATGAATCAAATGAAAGGGAATACCATATTAAAACCATTGAAATACAATACATATAATTCATGTGAGCACAAGAAATGAATTCCACTTACAACCAATGGAAATCTTGATTCTAATCTCTTGGTACAAATCCTACAACAATAAATCATGAATTGAATCATCAACAACTTAATAATCACAAACCCATACTATAAAACCCATAAAATCAACACAATCACACATTCCATGATTTCCCCCAACACCAAAAACCAAGAAATAACTAAAGCCACAAGATTACCTTAGCTCCTTGAACCCAAAATGATCTTGTTCTCACTTCAAATACCCAACAAGATGCTTGAATCAAAGAAATAAAAGAAAGGAAATGAGAACCCTAGCCTCTCCTTGAGCTGAAGAACCGAGGAAATGAAGAAAGAATGAGGGAAAAATGAACCAATTCTTGTATTATATCACTTAAAACACGATTTCACTATGCACCGACCGCGGGTGCGCTACTCTTCTTACCGCGGGTGCGCTAGGCATGCTGAACAACTTCCGAAAATCCAAAGGTGACGACCGCAGGTGCGCTTCTCAATGGACCGCGGGTGCGCTGAAGGTTCTGCCCAAACACCGCGGGTGCACTGCATAATGGACCGCGGGTGCACTCTCCTCTGTATCCAACCATATACTCTTTGCAACTAAAATCGAATCGCAACGTCGCTTCTCCTCATTATTCGGCAACACTATCAACATGAAAGTTGCACCACTATGTCTTATCAAACCATTACAATTGGCCTCATACCAATTGGCTCAACATACAAATTATCATGAATTTAATCGTAACGACGCTACACTATGACTACACACCATCTATATTCCCCAATACTAGAAATCATAAATCCAAATTCTTAACATATAAACAATACTTAAACATAACCAAATAGTCCATAAACATAAGAAATCTTAAACCATACCGTTCACCAAGCTTGGATATTACAATCTCCCCTCCTTAAAGAAATTTCGTCCTCAAAATTGACGTTACTACGCAAACAACTCAGGATACTTTCCTTTCATCTCATCCTCTGGTTCCCAGGTGGCTTCTTCAATCAATTGATTCTTCCAAAGAACTTTAACAATGCCGATCTCTTTCTTTCTCAATACTTTAACTTTGCGATCCAGAATCTGGACTGGAATCTCTTGGTACGTCAAATTCGGCGTCAAATCCAATGGCTCGTGACGAAGAACATGGGAAGGATTCGCAATATACTTCCTGAGCATGGAGACATGAAAAACATTGTGAACTCTATCAAGATCTGGTGGTAAGGCTAATCTGTAAGCTCGATCACCAACTCTGTCCAAAATCTCAAATGAGCCAATAAACCTTGGACTCAACTTTCCCTTTTTGCCAAACCGCATCACACCTTTAAGAGGGGAAATCTTCAAGAACTTGTGATCACCAACCTCAAACTGCAACGGCCTTCGCCGTACATCAGCATAACTCTTCTGTCTTGACTGTTCTGTCTTCATCCTCTCTCGAATAACAGCAACAACATCAGCTGTCTGTTGGACCAACTCTGGACCCAACATCTTTCTCTCACCAATCTCATCCCAATATAAGGGGGATCTACATTTTCTGCCATAAAGTGCTTCATACGGTCCCATGCCAATCGTCGCTTGGTAACTGTTATTGTACGTGAACTCAACCAGAGGCAATTTGGAATCCCAACTACCACGATAGTCGATAGTACAAGCTCTGAGCATATCCTCTAAAATCTGAATAACTCTCTCTGATTGACCGTCTTTCTGAGGATGATATGCTGTACTGAATGATAACCGTGTACCCAAGGCTCTGTGTAAACTCTTCCAAAACTCTGAAGTAAATCTAGGGTCACGATCAGACATGATCGACACAGGAACACCATGAAGTCTGACAATCTCTGCTATATACTCTTCGGCATTCTGGTTCATGGAATACGTTGCCTTGACTGGGAGAAAATGCGCTGACTTGGTCAACCAATCAACAATAACCCAAATAGAGTTATAGCCTTTCTGCATTTTGGGAAGACCAATCACGAAGTCCATTGTAATGTGCTCCCATTTCCATTGAGGAATCGGCAATGAATGCAATGTCCCAGCAGGTTTCTGGTGTTCGATTTTCACCTGCTGACAAGTTAGACACTGAGAAATAAACATAGCAATATCCTTCTTCATACCTGGCCACCAATAAAGTCTACGAAGATCCTGATACATCTTGGTACTACCTGGATGTATCGAGTATGGCACGGTATGTGCCTCTGTCAAGACGTCTCGCCGAATATCATCACCAGTAGGAACACATATATGGCCTCTGAATGTCATCAAACCATCTTTATTCATGCCAAACTTTGAATTACCTCTCTCTTCTGCTCTGGCTCTCATCTTTGTCAACTGTGCATCATTGGCCTGCTCTCTACGGATTCTATCTATCAATGTTACCCGAATGACCAATGCTAAAAAGCGAACAATGGTTCCCGGTACTACTAAAGCTATCTCTTCTCGTTGCAGGTCTAACAACAACGATTTCTGGATCATAGAACTCAAAGAGGAACTCGACTTACGGCTCAATGCATCCGCTACAACATTCGCCTTTCCAGGGTGGTAAATCGTCACATCATAATATTTGACAAGCTCTAACCACCATCTCTGTCGCATATTGAGTTCTTTTTGGGAAAACAAGTACTTTAAACTCTTGTGGTCCGTGAAAATTTCACACTTTTCGCCATATAAATAGTGTCTCCAAATTTTCAGGGCGAATACCACAGCTGCCAGTTCCAAATCATGCGTAGGATAATTTTTCTCGTAATCTTTCAACTGACGAGAAGCATAATGTAGAACTCGTAAATTAGACTACGTATAAGCCTTGCATAATTCTAGTATTTTAAATTAAAATGGTTTTATTGCATGAATATTTAAATGCTTTTCTTTAAAGTTAATTATTTTATGAAGTAGTTTAATTTTTTTATCTTTTCAGTTAATTCAGTGAGGCCAGACCGGAGTTGGAGTTTTGAGATAGAATTTAAGAATTTAAAAAACATTCTCAGAGTTTATTTTAGCTAGCTAATAAGTTGATTTAAGTTAGAAGGAGGGTTAAGGAATTATTTAAGTAACTTGAGGTGAGTAGGAAATAAGTTCATTTAGGTTCCTTAATTAAAGTGTTAATTCCTTAAATTATTTAAAGGATAGATGAGGCTCTAAAGATTTAAAATACACTAACCAAACAATATTTCCCTTCATTTTTATTTCAAATTTTCGGCCCCCTTAGATGATTAATCATTTCTTTGCCAACTAACCTTTGATCCTTTCCTTGTCATCCCTTAGCATGATAATCTTTTCATTTATTAATCAACCTTAATTAATTAATATTAGATCAAGATCCTAGTCTTGTTTAGCATGTAGGATTCGGCCACACCCCATCCATTTCCTTCTCCAACAATCATTTTGATATCAAACAAATTCAAATTTCAAAAAGAGGTAGACTTGGTCTGCCCATCCCTCTTATATTGCAACCCATTTCCCTCACTCTCCTAACCATCATTTCCCCTCCCCCATCACCGAAATATTGAGAGCATTTCAGAGCAAAAACGTGAGCCTCATAGAAAGAAATAGGAGAGAAAACCGAGAAAGAAAACAAGGTAGCAAAGCACTCCGTCTCCTCCGCGCCGTGTCGTTTCGTTTCGTTCGTTTTCTTTTCAAAACGAAACCAGGCATGTTTATATTTTTCCTTGCTCTTCAATCAAGTCATATTAACATTTTTAAACATTATATGATCATCATTTCCATGGCATAACCGAAATATATCAGAAACTTTTCAAAAATGAAAGATGCAGATTTTCGGCCTTCCTTGTGCTCCTCACGGTTCACTTGTTTTTGGTGTTTCAGGTGGATGGATCGTGTCCAGGCTCCCAAGGCTGCTCCTAGGCATGTACTAGGACATGTTAGGTACACATTTGTCCATTGGTTCTAGCCCCATACACACTGGAATCCAGAAATGACAGCAACTTCCCCATGAGTGTCATATTGTGTTCGATTTTCTGTCATGCTGCTGTCAAGGGGAAATGTCTGATCTTGGCTGCCCTAGGGGCCTATATCCATGGTTAGAACACTTCCATAGCATGTCTAAGACGTGAACAAGTCACCCTTTTAAGGCTTGCTCCATGGTTGCATCGGTTTTTAAATCAAAACACAAGAACAGCCCCTTCCCCTTTCAACCCTTCTTATTTTACAGCAAGTGTAACTTTCAGTTCCACCCAGTATACTGTGGCATTAGTCTGATCAGACGTTCATTATTTCACCCGGTCGCCAGTTACCGGTCAGTTCAGTTCAGTGCAGGGGCCACTTGCGTAGACCATAATCTCAATAGAAAATTCATGTTATTTCATTACAGGGCTCCAAGGAGCAAACATTTTCACTATGATTTTCAGTTCAGTTATGCACGTATTATAATTAATCATGACACGATATTTTACGTTATGCCTCTTGACTTGATATTTTTACACCCATGCAAATTTTACTATATTATTTACTCGTTATTTACGATATATGCATGCTGAGTCTTTACGCTCACTAGACTTGATTGTTGTAGGTACTGATGATGTCGGGGCCGAGGGTGGGGACCAGTGAGCTAGCTTGGGTCGGCAGAAGTGGAACCCGAGGACCTCATTTACAGCCTTTACCATTTTTTTTAAGCTCAAACATTTTATCAGTTGTTGCATTATTTTAAATAATTTCTTCCGCAACAATTTTGAACATTTAACTTGATTTATCAGTTTATTTCGTGAATGAGGCACCTTAATTATTTTAAAAAGAAAATTTTTAATTTTTCCGCAAATTTTCAAACACGAATTTTCGGGCCATTATAGCTGGTATCAGAGCAATGGTTCTGTAAAGGGTTGTACTACTACTGACCACGAGAAGCTCATGAAGTCACATCTTCGGTCTGTAAGTTTTACATTTACGCATTTTATTCAAAGCATGAATTATTTGACCGCATGTTTTCATGAAATATTTTACGTCCAAATTTTTATTGTTCAGTATTTAAATTTAAATAAATTATGGAATTATGTATGTTGGTTACGTATGGGTTATGTATGGAACAGTATGCCCCATAGACGCATTCTCGAGCGCACTAGAAATGATGAGCCTCGCCAAGAGGACAGGGAGGAGCAGAGGCAGGAGAGAGATTTACCACCTCCACCACCCCCTCCACTTGACATGAATGCCCAGATGCTAGCTGGGATGACTCAGTTCTTCGCACAGTTTGCGGGGAACCATGCTGTGGCGACCAGGACGACAGGGCCCGAGGCTGTCTATGAGAGATTCATGAAGATGCGTCCCAAGGAGTTTTCAGGGACGACGGACCCCATGATTGCCGAGGGCTGAATCAAGTCCCTCGAGGTTATTTTCGAGTTCATGGAGCTTGGAGATGCACACAGAGTTCGATGTGCCACATACTTATTCGGAGGAGATGCCCGCTTATGGTAGGAAGGAGCATCAATAACCCTGAACTTGGCTACACTGAGTTGGGCGCGCTTCACGGAGGTATTCTACTCCAAATATTTCACTGAAGAGGTGCGCACCAGATTGACCACAGAATTCATGAGCCTGAGACAGGGAGATATGACTGTTACGGAGTTCATCCGTAAGTTTGAGAGGGGTTGTCATTTTGTGCCCCTGATCGCGAATGGTGCCAAAGCCAAGTTGATGCATTTCTTGGTGGGTCTACGGCCGATCTTGCACCGTGATGTTACGGTGTCTGACCCTACTGCTTATGAAGTCGCTGTCTGCAAAGCTCTAGCCGCAGAGCAGGATCAGCGTGATATCGAGAGAGACCACCAGGGCAAACGCCCAGTCCAGGTACCACACCGCCCTCCTCCTCAGCAGCATCAGCATCAGAACAAGAGGCCTTTTCACGGGCCGCCTAGAAACAGAGGTCAGCAGCTACCAATGTGATCCGAGACATAGATCTTGAGCTCCATGGCAACTTCATTTATGCGGATCTGATCGTGTTACCGAAGCCAGAGTTTGACATCATCCTAGGAATGGACTGGCTATTGCGGAACAGAGTTTTGATTGACTTCCAGCGGAGATCTATTTTAGTCCGACCGCCTGGAATGACGCAGTTCTTATTTGAGCCAGACAGGTACTTTCCTTTACCGCGCATTATTCCTTATGTCAAGGTTAGGAAGCTCATGCATAGAGGGTGTCGGGCGTTTCTAGCGACCTTTGTATCTGTCCCCGATGCACCCAGCCAGTCAGCCACAGATGTTCCGATTGTTAGAGACTTCTTAGATGTTTTTCCTGAGGACGTTTCTGGTATGCCACCCGAGATAGGGGTGGAGTTTTCTATTGAGCTTATACCAAGTATGGTCCCGATCTCCAAAGCACCGTACCGACTAGCACCGACAGAGATGGCAGAGCTTAAGAAGCAGATTCAGGAACTTCTTGACAAGGAGTTCATTCGCCCGAGTTTTTCACCATGGGGCGCGCCAGTCTTATTTGTGAAGAAGAAGGATGGCTCTATGAGACTTTGTATTGACTACCGGGAGTTGAACAGGGTTACAGTGAAGAACAAGTACCCACTTCCGAGGATCGAGGATTTGTTTGACCGGTTGCAGGGAGCTTCGATATTCTCCAAGATAGATCTGCGTTCCGGTTATCACCAGTTGAGGGTGAGAAATGCTGATGTTTCGAAGACTGCCTTCAGTACTCGTTATGGCCACTATGAGTTCCTTGTGATGTCGTTCGGTCTGACGAATGCGCCAGCGATCTTCATGGATCTCATGAATCGCGTATTTCAGTCGTATCTTGACCAGTTTGTGATAGTGTTCATAGACGACATTCTCGTCTACGCGAAGAATCAGGAGGATCACAGCAGACATCTGACCACAGTGCTGGAGACCTTGCAGAAGTACAAGTTATTCGCAAAGTTCAGTAAGTGAGAATTCTGGTTAGAGAAGGTGGCGTTCTTAGGCCACATTGTTTCTAGCAGTGGTATTGAGGTAGACCCGGCGAAAGTTGCCGCAGTCAGAGATTGGGTTGTGCCGCAGAATGCATCAGAGATCCGATGTTTTCTTGGGCTAGTAGGATATTATCGGAAGTTCATTAAAGGATTCTCCTCTATTGTCGTTCTACTCACATCATTGACTGTCGAAGAGCGTTTCATGTTTTGGCCTCCATTCACCAAAATTTCGGCCCTTATCATCTTTGGAGCATTACTTCATCATTTTAAGTGTATTTTAATCATGACTAAATGAGGGTTCGGTGTTGGTTCGAGTTGGCACGGAGTCATGATTAAATACGAGGTCGTTGGGTGTAATTGTCTCGTTTTTGGATTCAATTACAAAGTTTGGTCAAGAAAACCATTTGCGTATTTTTCATGATAAATTTATGTCGCAGCGAGCCTGGGAATGATCCAATCCATGTGGTAAAATAATACAGGATATTTTATTATGTCATTTAATTATATTACGTGCATAAAAATATAAAATATTCATTTTTGAGATTTATGCGATATTGCTTGTGGCCATTTCACTATCATGGGAGCATTGTATTATCCGGTCGCCAGTTACCGGTCAGTTCAGTTCAGTTCCACCCAGTATACTGTGACATTAGTCTGATCAGACGTTCATTATTTCACCCTGTCGCCAGTTACCGGTCAGTTCAATTCAGTGCAGGGGCCACTTGCGTAGACCATAATCTCAAAAGAAAATTCATGTTATTTCATTACAGGGCTCCAAGGAACAAACATTTTCACTATGATTTTCAGTTCAGTTATGCATGTATTATAATTAATCATGACACGATATTTTACGTTATGCCTCTTGACTTGATATTTTTACACCCATGCAAATTTTACTATATTATTTACTTGTTATTTACGATATATGCATGCTGAGTCTTTACGCTCACTAGACTTGATTGTTGTAGGTACTGATGATGTCGGGGCCGAGGGCGGGGACCAGTGAGCTAGCTTGGGTCGGCAGAAGTGGAACCCGAGGACCTCATTTACAGCCTTTACCATTTTTTTTTAATCTCAAACATTTTATCAGTTGTTGCATTACTTTAAATAATTTCTTCCGCAACAATTTTGAACATTTAACTTGATTTATCAGTTTATTTCGTGAATGAGGCACCTTAATTATTTTAAAAAGAAAATTTTTAATTTTTCCGCAAATTTTCAAACACGAATTTTCGGGCCATTATATCCGGTATCAGAGCAATGGTTGTGTAAAGGGTTGTACTACTACTGATCACGAGAAGCTCATGAAGTCACATCTTCGGTCTGTAAGTTTTACATTTACGCATTTTATTCAAAGCATGAATTATTTGACCGCATGTTTTCATGAAATATTTTACGTCCAAATTTTTATTGTTCAGTATTTAAATTTAAATAAATTATGGAATTATGCATGTTGGTTACGTATGGGTTATGTATGGAACAGTATGCCCCATAGACGCATTCTCGAGCGCACTAGAAATGATGAGCCTCGCCAAGAGGACAGGGAGGAGCAGAGGCAGGAGAGAGATTTACCACCTCCACCACCCCCTCCACTTGACATGAATGCCCAGATGCTAGCTGGGATGACTCAGTTCTTCGCACAGTTTGCGGGGAACCATGCTGTGGCGACCAGGACGACAGGGCCCGAGGCTGTCTATGAGAGATTCATGAAGATGCATCCCAAGGAGTTTTCAGGGACGACGGACCCCATGATTGCCGATGGCTGAATCAAGTCCCTCGAGGTTATTTTCAAGTTCATGGAGCTTGGAGATGCACACAGAGTTCGATGTGCCACATATTTATTCGAAGGAGATGCCCGCTTATGGTAGGAAGGAGCATCAATAACCCTGAACTTGGCTACACTGAGTTGGGCGCGCTTCACGGAGGTATTCTACTCCAAATATTTCACTGAAGAGGTGCGCACCAGATTGACCACAGAATTCATGAGCCTGAGACAGGGAGATATGACTGTTACGGAGTTCATCCGTAAGTTTGAGAGGGGTTGTCATTTTGTGCCCCTTATCGCGAATGGTGCCAAAGCCAAGTTGATGCATTTCTTGGTGGGTCTACGGCCGATCTTGCACCGTGATGTTACGGTGTCTGACCCTACTGCTTATGAAGTCGCTGTCTCCAAAGCTCTAGCCGCAGAGCAGGATCAGCGTGATATCGAGAGAGACCACCAGGGCAAACGCCTAGTCCAGGTACCACACCGCCCTCCTCCTCAGCAGCATCAGCATCAGAACAAGAGGCCTTTTCACGGGCCGCCTAGAAACAGAGGTCAGCAGCAGCACCGGGGACGCCCCAGCCCCGAGGACTTTTGAGCACCCAGTTTGCCCTAAGTGCTCAAGCCACCATCCTGGAGCATGCATGTTTGGTTCAGGGAAGTGTTATAAGTGTGGTAGTCCAGACCACTTACTTCCGCAGTGCCCTCAGAGGAATCTGCCTACCCAAGGCAGATTTTTTGCCCTGCATGCGACAAAGACAAATCCGGAGATCATGCTTATGACAGGTATCTTACAGCTTTAAATTTATATTTGAATTTCAATGTTTTGGGAATTGGGTTAAGATTTTTGAACATAGAATTGCCGTAGGATTGCATGCTCTACTCAGTATTATTTTTGAAATTTAAGTTAGAAGAACTTTTACCTTTGCATTTCTATAAGTTAGTTCTTGTGATTATTGGGTTCAGCTTAGTATTCCAACCTTTCAAGGAGAATATTTATATCTGGTTCCGCTACGAAGGCCTTAATAGATTCAGGGGCCACTCACTCATTTATTTTGGAGGTCTTTGCTAATTTCCTCAAGGTCAAGACCGTTGGGCTAGATGTAGCCTATTCAGTAGTAT
This sequence comes from Primulina tabacum, assembly GCF_025594145.1. Lineage (NCBI taxonomy): Eukaryota > Viridiplantae > Streptophyta > Magnoliopsida > Lamiales > Gesneriaceae > Primulina > Primulina tabacum. The sequence goes on from NC_134551.1 coordinate 40,748,277, forward strand.
TGCCTTCTGGTGAGGAGATGGCAGCTACCAATGTGATCCGAGACATAGATCTTGAGCTCCATGGCAACTTCATTTATGCGGATCTGATCGTGTTACCGAAGCCAGAGTTTGACATCATCCTAGGAATGGACTGGCTATTGCGGAACAGAGTTTTGATTGACTTCCAGCGGAGATCTATTTTAGTCCGACCGCCTGGAATGACGCGGTTCTTATTTGAGCCAGACAGGTACTTTCCTTTACCGCGCATTATTCCTTATGTCAAGGTTAGGAAGCTCATGCATAGAGGGTGTTGGGCGTTTCTAGCGACCTTTGTATATGTCCCCGATGCACACAGCCAGTCAGCCACAGATGTTCCGATTGTTAGAGACTTCTTAGATGTTTTTCCTGAGGACGTTTCTGGTATGCCACCCGAGATAGGGGTGGAGTTTTCTATTGAGCTTATACCAAGTATGGTCCCGATCTCCAAAGCACCGTACCGACTAGCACCGACAGAGATGGCAGAGCTTAAGAAGCAGATTCAGGAACTTCTTGACAAGGAGTTCATTCGCCCGAGTTTTTCACCATGGGGCGCGCCAGTCTTATTTGTGAAGAAGAAGGATGGCTCTATGAGACTTTGTATTGACTACCGGGAGTTGAACAGGGTTACAGTGAAGAACAAGTACCCACTTCCGAGGATCGAGGATTTGTTTGGACCGGTTGCAGGGAGCTTCGATATTCTCCAAGATAGATCTGCGTTCCGGTTATCACCAGTTGAGGGTGAGAAATGCTGATGTTTCGAAGACTGCCGTTCGGTCTGACGAATGCACCAGCGATCTTCATGGATCTCATGAATCGCGTATTTCAGCCGTATCTTGACCAGTATGTGATAGTGTTCATAGACGACATTCTCGTCTACGCGAAGAATCAGGAGGATCACAGCAGACATCTGACCACAGTGCTGGAGACCTTGCAGAAGTACAAGTTATTCGCAAAGTTCAGTAAGTGCGAATTCTGGTTAGAGAAGGTGGCGTTCTTAGGCCACATTGTTTCTAGCTGTGGTATTGAGGTAGACCCAGCGAAAGTTGCCGCAGTCAGAGATTGGGTTGTGCCGCAGAATGCATCAGAGATCCGCTGTTTTCTTGGGCTAGCAGGATATTATCGGAAGTTCATTAAAGGATTCTCCTCTATTGTCGTTCCACTCACATCATTGACCAAGAAGAATGCTAAATTTGTGTGGAGCAAGGAGTGTTAGAAGAGCTTCGATACTTTGAAGCAAGCTCTTATCTTAGCACCAGTTTTGGCCATGCCGTCAGGGCCTGGAGATTTTGTTTTGTATACTGATGCTTCGAAGCTCGGTCTAGGCGCAGTATTGATGCAGCATGGGAAGGTGATAGCATATGCTTCTAGACAGTTGAAAACTCATGAGAAGAACTACCCTACCCATGATCTAGAGTTAGCCGCCGTTGTTTTTGCCTTGAAGATTTGGAGACATTATTTGTATGGGGAGAAGTGCCAGCTCTTAACCGACCACAAGAGCCTCAAGTATTTCTTTACGCAGAAGGAGCTGAACATGCGTCAGAGGCGTTGGTTGGAGCTTGTGAAGGATTATGACTGTGACATTAGCTACCACCCGGGTAATGCTAATGTAGTTGCGGATGCATTGAGCAGAAAAGTCGGAGTGATGGATCATTTGACGATTCAGAGACCTCTTCAGCTTGAGATGCAGAGGTTTGATCTAGAGTCATATCCTCAAGGTAGAGTTCCCCGTCTATCTACCTTGACTATTCAGTTCTCTCTCCTTGACCGTATTCGCAATGGTCAGTCAGCAGATGAGCAGTTAGCAAAGTGGAAGCAGAGAGATGAGGCCAAGGGAAGTGTCTTGTATTCAGTCAGCGACGGTATTGTGAGATACCGAGACAGGATGTGGGTTCCCAACAGTGGTTCTATTCGAGCAGATATTCTATCACAGAGGCCCACCTGTCACCGTTCTCTATTCATCCAGGGAGTACAAATATGTACCGAGATCTCCAGTCATTGTATTGGTGGCCTGGGATGAAGAAAGACATCAGACGATTTGTATCCGAGTGTCTGACTTGCCAGTTAGTGAAGGCGGAGCATCAGAGACCAGCAGGGTCGCTCAAGCCTCTTCCTATTCCCGAGTGGAAGTGGGAGAATGCTACCATGGACTTTGTGACCGGATTGACGAAGTCAGTCAGAGGGTCAAATTCTATCTGGGTGATTGTTGATCGTCCAAATCAGCGCATTTCTTGCCTATTAAGACGACTTTCACCATTATTCAGTATGCAGATTTGTATATCCGGGAGATAGTCCGACTTCATGGTATTCCAGTTTCTATCGTATCTGACAGAGATCCCAGATTCACTTCCTCATTTTGGAAGAGTTTGCATTCGACTATGGGTACAAAGTTCCTGTTTAGCACAGCTTTCCATCCTCAGACAGATGGGCAGTCAGAGTGAGTTATACAGATTTTGGAGGATCTTCTCCGTGCTTGTGTGAATGATTTCTCTGGGAGTTGGAAGTCGAACTTGCCATTAGTGGAGTTCACCTATAACAACAGCTTCCAGTCGTCTATTGGTATGGCTCCGTATAAAGCACTATATGGCCGCAAGTGTAGATCTCCTGTTCATTGGGATGAAGTAGGAGAGAGAGCAGAGTTGGGTCCAGAGATTATTCAGCAGGCTGCCGATGTAGTAGTCAAGATCCGTGATAGGATGAGGACTGCTCAGAGTCGACAGAAGAGTTATGCAGATCAGAGGAGGAGAGACCTAGAGTTTGCCGTTGGCGACCATGTCTTTGTGAAGGTAGCACCTATGAAGGGTGTCATGCGATTTGGGAAGAAAGGAAAGCTCAGTCCGAGATTCATTAGACCATTTGAGATCCTCGTTAGAGTTGGGACGCTAGCTTATCGTGTGGCTCTTCCGCAGAATCTGGCCGGAGTACACAATGTGTTCCACGTCTCTATGCTGAGGAAGTATATGGCGAACCCTTCGCATGTCTTGAACTTTGAGCCATTGCAGCTTACTCCGAACCTATCTTATGAGGAGAGACCAGTGCAGATCTTAGATAGGCAAGAGAAGAAGCTTCAGAACAAGCTGGTTAAACGAGTCAAAGTCAAATGGCTCAACCATTTAGAGGAGGAAGCTACGTGGGAGTCTGAGCCAGAGATGAGGAGTCGGTACCCCGAGTTATTCGGTGAGTTTTAATTTCGAGGACGAAATTTCTTTTAAGGGGGGAAGAGTTGTAGAACCCGTAAATTAGATTACGTATAAGCCATGCATAATTCTAGTATTTTAAATTAAAATGATTTTATTGCATGAGTATTTAAATGCTTTTCTTTAAAGTTAATTATTTTATGCAGTAGTTTAATTATTATATCTTTTCAGTTAATTCAGTGAGGCCGGACTGGAGTTGGAGTTTTGAGATAGAATTTAAGAATTTAGAAAACATTCCCAGAGTTTATTTTAGCTAGCTAATAAGTTGATTTAAGTTCGAAGGAGGGTTAAGGAATTATTTAAGTAACTTGAGGTGAGTAGGAAATAAGTTCATTTAGGTTCCTTAATTAAAGTGTTAATTCCTTAAATTATTTAAAGGATAGATGAGGCTCTAAAGATTTAAAATACACTAACTAAATAATATTTCCCTTCATTTTTATTTCAAATTTTCGGCCCCCTTAGATGATTAATCATTTCTTTGCCAACTCACATTTGACCCTTTCCTTGCCATCCCTTAGCATGATAATCTTTTCATTTATTAATCATCCTTAATTAATTAATATTAGATCAAGATCCTAGTCTTGTTTAGCATGTAGGATTCGGCCACACCCCATCCATTTCCCTCTCCAACAATCATTTTGATATCAAACAAATTCAAATTTCAAAAAGAGGTAGACTTGGTCTTGCCATCCCTCTTATATTGCAACCCCTTCCCCTCACTCTCCTAACCATCATTTCCCCTCCCCCATCACCGAAATATTGAGAGCATTTCAGAGCAAAAACGTGAGCCTCATAGCAAGAAATAGGAGAGAAAACCGAGAAAGAAAACAAGGTAGCAAAGCGCTCCGTCTCCTCCGCGCCGCGACGTTGCGTTTCGTTCGTTTTCTTTTCAAAACGAAACCAGGCATGTTTATATTTTTCCATGCTCTTCAATCAAGTCATATTAACATTTTTAAACATTATATGATCATCATTTCCATGGCATAACCGAAATATATCAGAAACTTTTCAAAAATGAAAGATGCAGATTTTCGGCCTTCCTTGTGCTCCTCACGGATCACTTGTTTTTGGTGTTTCAGGTGGATGGCTCGTGTCCAGGCTCCCAAGGCTGCTCCTAGGAATGTACTAGGACATGTTAGGAACACATTTGTCCATTAGTTCTAGTCCCATACCCATTGTAATCAAGAAATGACAGCAACTTCTCCATGAGTGTCATATTGTGTTTGATTTTCTGTCATGTTGCTGTCCAGGGGAAGTGTCTGATCTTGGCTGCCCTAGGGGCCTATATCCATGGTTAGAACACCTCCCTAGCATGTATAAGACGTGAAAAGGTCTCCCTTTTGAGGCTTGGTCCATGGTTGCATTGGTTTTTAAATCAAAACACAAGAACAGCCCCTTCCCCTTTCGGCCCTTCTCATTTTACAGCAAGTGTAACTTTCGGTTTTGGGGAATGGTGTGGATCTTGTTTGGCCTATGGCCCTTAGCCACGGTTCATACCATACCTCTGGATGTCTAGATTGTGCCATGGTCAATCAAATTGCCACTGGAACAACACGAGAAAGCAAACGAAGCAAAACACCACACGCATGCAAGGGTGCTCTTGGGTGGGACTTTCGGTTGGTTTCGGGTGTGGTGCGAATTGTGGCTTGCCTAGGGCCCTTAGCCTTGGTTCAAATCATTCCTTAGGGTGTCGGTAAGAGGTTCTAGTTGGTGGTTCAACCCCTAATGGCCATTAGCCTTGCAAACGACGCAAGGAAACCAAAGCACAGCTGCTGTATTTTTGTGACAGCAACTTGCTGCTTCTAGTTGGTGGTTCAACCCTTAATGGCCATTTGCCTATGGCCTTGGACTGGACAGTGCCGCACTGAGTTGGGAAGGTCATGGTTTTGGCCGTTTGTGATTCGGATCATTTTTGAGGGTGTACGAGAAATTACGGTGCGATGCGCCAAATTGACTCTCGAAAGAGCGTTTCATGTTTTGGCCTCCATTCACCAAAATTTCGGCCCTTATCATTTTTAGAGCATTACTTCATCATTTTAAGTGTATTTTAATCATGACTAAATGAGGTTCGATGTTGGTTCGAGTTGGCACAGAGTCATGATTCAATACGAGGTCGTTGGGCGTAATTGTCTCGTTTTTGGATTCAATTACAAAGTTTGGTCAAGAAAACCATTTGCATATTTTTCATGATAAATTTAGGTTGCAGCGAGCCTGGGAATGATCCAATCCATGTGGTAAAATAATACAGGATATTTCATTATGCCATTTAATTATATTACGTGCATAAAAATATAAAATATTCATTTTTGAGATTTATGCGATATTGCTTGTGGCCATTTCACTATCATGGGAGCATTGTATTATCCGGTCGCCAGTTACCGGCCAATTCAGCTCAGTTCCACCCAGTATATTGTGGCATTAGTCTGATCAGACGTTCATTATTTCACCCGGTTGCCAGTTACCGGTCAATTCAGTTCAGTTCAGTGCAGGGGCCACTTGCGTAGACCATAATCTCAACAGAAAATTCAAGTTATTTTATTACAGGGCTCTAAGGAGCATACATTTTCACTATGATTTTCAGTTCAGTTATGCACGTATTATAATTAATCATGACACGATATTTTACGTTATGCCTCGTGACATGATATTTTTACTCCCATTCAAATTTTACTATATTATTTACTCGTTATTTACGATATATGCATGCTGAGTCTTTAGACTCACTAGACTTGATTGTTGTAGGTACTGATGATGTCGGGGCCGAGGGCGTGGACCAGTGAGCTAGCTTGGGTCTGCAGTAATGGAACCCGAGGACCTCATTTATAGCATTTACCATTTTTTTTATGCTCAAACATTTTATCAGTTGTTGCATTACTTTAAATAATTTCTTCAGCTGCAATTTTGCACATTTAACTTTATTTATAAGTTTATTTCGTGAATGAGGCAACTTAATTATTATAAAAAGAAAATTTTTAATTTTTCCGCAAATTTTCAAACACGAATTTTCGGGCCATTATACATAAGCTATATAACCTTTCCACGTTGCATCAGCACGGCACCGAGGCCCTTCTTCGACACATCGATATAATCAACAAAGTCTTCTGTACCACTAGGAAGAGGAAGTACCGGAGATGTCGTCAACCTATCTTTCAACTCTTGGAATCCATTTTGGCATTCATTGGACCACTCAAACTTCACAGTCTTCCTCGTTAGATTATTTAAAGGCAGGTAAATTTTGGAAAAGTCTGAAAAAAACGACGATAATAACCCGCCAAACCAATAAAACAGCGTACCTCTGATACAGTGGTAGGGATAGGCCACTTCTGTATCGCCTCTATTTTTACTGGATCAACAGCTAAACCATCCTTCGAGACAACATGGCCTAAGAAAGAAATCTGCTCCAACCAGAACTCATATTTCTTCAACTTAGCATACAGCCTTTTCTCTCTCAACAACTGAAGAACAACTCTGAGGTGCTCTACGTGAAGCTCTCTGGTCTTGGAATAAATCAATATATCATCGATGAAAACAATGACAAAGCTATCCAAATACGTCTTGAACACCCGGTTCATAAGGTCCATGAAGACTGAACGACATAACAAGAAATTCGTAATGACCATACCTGGTCCGGAAAGCCGTCTTAGGGATATCAGACTCCCTAACTTTCAACTGGTAATAGCCAGATCGCAGATCAATCTTCGAAAATACTGTAGCCCCATGCAGCTGATCAAAAAGATCGTCTATTTTTGGCAACGGATATTTATTCTTAATCGTCACTTTGTTGATTTACCTGTAATCAATGCACAGTCGCAAAGACCCATCTTTCTTCTTGACGAAAAGAACCGACTCGGCAGTATGAAACCTTATCCAATAGATCCTGCAACTGCGTCTTCAATTCTTTCATCTCTGTCGGGGCCATTCTGTATGGAGCCTTAGAAATAGGAACCGTCCCCGGAACTAGATCAATCGCAAACTCTACATCTCAGTTCGGCGGTAAACCCGGCACATCATCCTCAAATACATCAGGGAACTCTCTCACAACATCAATATCATCGATATTCAACTTCATGATTTTATCCATATCCACAATCGAAGCCAAAAACCCATCACAACCTCTAAACAACAACTTCTTAGCCTCAAGACATGACATAAAAGAATGAGTAGCACTTGTATCAATCAATGTCGTAGCTACTCTACCTGAAATTAAGATAGTGCTAGAGATCACAGAAGAATCAGGATTTATACCTTCATTCGTCATGGTGAAGATGCGACCCTGCACCTTCTCTTTACTCGAGCCTCTCGGACAGTCTTTGGCGATATGGCTTGCAGTACCACACCGGTAGCATGTATGAGTACCAAACTTGCACTCACCCCTATGATGCCTACTGCATTTGGGACACAACGGCTTCTCTGGATCAAATGGGATTGTCGGTGCTTTAGAACTCGGCCCTATCTTGCCTTTCCCCTTGAAACTGCCTTTCCCTCTTTGGCTCGAACCTTGACCTCTTTGTGCAATGGCCTGCTGCCTCGCCTATCTCTCTCTAGCAATATCCTTCTTGTCTTGCTCGGATAACAATGCTTTAGCCACAATCTCTTTAAATGTCACCGCCTTAAACATATTGATGTCCCTCCTGATCTCTACTCTAAGTCCTCTAATGAAATGAGCACCCTTGTCTTTGTCATTTGAGGCAATATATGGAGCAAACAGACAGCCCTCCTCAAGCTTCAAAATATACTCGTCAACATTCATACCTCCCTGACGAAGCTCTAAAAACTCGGTGACCTTCCGAGCTCGAAGTGCATCCGGAAAATACTTGTCGTAGAAAAGATCCGTAAAATCTTGCCACTTCAATGTCGGAACATCAACACTTACCTTGGTGGCATTCCACCAAATACGTGCAGCTTTGACTAGCATGAATACTGCACAGCCAGCTCTGTCCTTGTCTTCGTACCTGAGATGATCAAATATCGCCTCAAGTGCTTTAATCCACTCTACAGCCATCAATGGATCAGTGCTTCCTGCAAACACAGGCGGATCAATCCTTTTAAAAGCAGTAAAGATCCCATCAGTCCTAACTGCTTGAACCACTTGGCTTGCTCTTTCAGTAATTTGCCGAACTCGTCGAGAACTCTCGATGAGGAACTATCCTCACCCTCTTAAGATTTTCTCTTAGGAGGCATTAAATCCTACAATGTGCTCACATAATACATGTCAACTGATAACAATAAATAGATGTAGAAGAAGACATACCCGGACTGTTGAAAGCAGACGAAGTCATATGCATTGGTCCGAAGAACGTTGCTCTGATACCACGCCCTTGACTAATTTTATAAAATAACACAGCGGAATATTAAAAATTTACTTAGAGGAAAGAAGGATTTTAAAATTTTCTTGACATAAAATATTTACAATCAAAAGTATATATATGATCAATCAAGTGTTGCATCAAAATACAAAAGATCATTTTTGATCATGTCAAAATGCTAGCAAAATATCTTTCTTCCTTCCATCTTCTGTACATATGACCGGCTCCAATCAACGTCCTTGCTCGTCGCTCTTATCTGAATCACATGAAATAACTGGAATGAGTATAAAACTCAGCAAGTAAAACTCTTACATAACAATCTGTACATATCATACTCCGTAAAGCATGACTTTGAAATCATTAAATACCATCTAACTCTTAAACATGAATAACATAGTATAACATGACAATAACGATGGTATTTCTCTTTTCTCTGGTGGATTGATATTTCAATAGTATCTCTGTCTCTGTACCTATATCCCATCGATATAAATCGATTACTCTGTTGGGATATAAGCCTATGGTCGTTGATCAACTAATTGCATGCAATCTCTGACTATCTCTTTATCAATCCAATAAATCATTTGAATCCTCTCTTGGACATTAAATCAAACACTTTGAAGACTCTTTTCTCTTGCATTCCCTTTTATACAATTGAGACATATAAAAGCCTCTAACTTAAAACAAAGTGTATCCATACATAGCATGAATGAAATGGAAGGGAATACCATATTAAAACCATTGAAATACAATACATATAATTCATGTGAGCACAAGAAATGAATTCCACTTACGACTAATGGAAATCTTTATTCTAATCTCTTGGTACAAATCCTACAACAATAAACCATGAATTGAATCATCAACAACTTAATAATCACAAACCCATACTTTAAAACCCATAAAATCAACACAATCACACATTCCATGATTTCCCCCAACACCAAAAACCAAGAAATAACTAAAGCAACAAGATTACCTTAGCTCCTTAAACCCAAAATGATCTTGTTCTCACTTCAAATACCCAACAAGATTCTTGAATCAAAGAAATAAAAGAAAGTAAATGAGAACCCTAGCCTCCCATTGAGCTGAAGAACCGAGGAAATGAAGAAAGAATGAGGGAAAAATGAACCAACTCTTGTATTATATCACTTAAAACACCAAAACACGATTTCACTATTCACCGACCGCGGGTGCGCAACTCTTTTTACCGCGGGTGCGCTAGGGATGCTGAACAACTTCCGAAAATCCAAAGGCGACGACCGCAGGTGCGCTGCTCAATGGACCGCGGGTGCGCTGAAGGTTCTGCCCAAACACCGCAGGTGCACTGCATAATGGACCGCGGGTGCACTCTCCTCTATAGCCAACCATATACTCTTTGCAACTAAAATCGAATCACAACGTCGCTTCTCCTCATAATTCGGCAACACTATCAACATGAAATTTGCACCACTATGTCTTATCTAACCATTACAATTGGCCTCATACCAATTGGCTCAACATACAAATTATCGTGAATTTAATCGTAACGACGCTACACTATGACTACACATCATCTATATTCCCCAATACTAGAAATTATAAATCCAAATTCTTAACATATAAACTATACTTAAACTTCACCAAATAGTCCATAAACATAAGAAATCTTAAACCGTACCGTTCACTAAGCTTGGATTTTACAAGGTCTCTTCTTGTTGTTCTCTTCTTCTCGACGTTTGATATCAGTTTCCGTGCTCATTGTCGCGCCCATTAAATCCGTGAAATTTTTTGGTTGGAATACAGCCCAAGCAGATTGAATTCAGCTGTTCAACCCTTTTTTGAAACAGTGCATTTTTAAGGTCTCATCTTACATGATGGTTGGAACATAGGTTCCCAGATCATTGAACCTTGATGTGTATTCCATCACTGTCATGTCCGATGTTTGTTCGAAACTTTCAAACTCGCTCAAATTTTGAAGACGAAATTCTGCTGGGTAATATTGCTTCAAAAATTCTCTCCTGAATGTTTGCCATGATATCTGCTCAACCTCGGCCAATGATGGCGATACTGTCTCCCACCACTTTCGTGCCCGATCCTCCAAAAACGGTGTCACCACTTCAATTTTAAGCTTTTCAGGTATTTCCAAAAGTTGGGTTTCAACATTTTTAAGCCAGTTATGACTGACTTCTGGATCAGGATTCCCATCAAAGGTTGGGACTCGATTCCTTCATAGGGATTCATAGTGATACTTGATGCCACGAGGTTGTGGTTCTGGCGGTGGCTGGATGGCGTTGGCAGTTGGGTTCACAATTCCTTGCAGAGTGGCAGCTACAATAGTATCTATTGCCATAATTTCTTCTTGACTAAGATTCACCCTCAGTGTTGATGGTGGATTTTTGTTTTCGTTTCGATTGACTCCGTAGGGGTTACGGTTGTTTTTGGGTGATCTGCCTGTCATTTCTTATAAACATATATTTTATTAATTTGTTTGAAACAATACATAATCAAAGAAATATTTTCATTAATTTTTGAAATGCATACATTCAGTCTTTTAATATGAAAATGATTAGCCTAATTGGCCTAAATACAATCAATGCTTATCCTAGGAATCATTCTACTCGTCTATCACTTCACCATCCACTACAGCTTCGTCATTTTCTTCTTCCATAGGGTTCTCTTCTTGGTTCTCTTCGAGTTCGTCCATGAGCTTTTCCATATTGATCATATCATTCTGTAGTTGATCAATGTGGTTTTGCAACAGTGTGTTGTGGTCATCGAGATTAATCACTTGGTCTTGAAGTTCTTTTATTGTCGATTGGTTTACTGCCTCATTGAGTTCATGCTCTTCTATCTTTATTTGGAGTTGGTAAATAGCCTTATTAAGCTTGTTTTCTTGATCCTTTGCTGCCAAAAACCCTCCTTGAATTGCTTTCAACTTTTCTTTTGTGTTATCATGTTGACGTTCCGATTCTAGGTGATAAGCAGCATAGCGTCTAACGTCATCGCAGAGTCTTTTGTCTTCTTCTCTAGCTTGATGAAGGTCCTCCATCATGCATATATTATTTCCGTCTAGTTGATAATTATCCCTCTCGAGTTTATCATTTTTATCTTTCAATATTTTAATTTCTGCTTCATTTTCCTGGAGCCGTTTTTGGAGTTCGGTTACAACGCTTTGAGGATCCATGTTGTTTTCTATAATGATTAAAAGATAATAAATTTTATTGACATGTTCATAAACTTCTTCATAAATCTTGTAGATGCGACAATTTAAGAATAATAATAAAGTCTTTATTTAGAAATAAGTTATTACACTTAATACTTTTCAAATCATAATTTTTATTACAATCATCGTATCAGACTAGTCTAGTCTATCATGTCTCCATCGTCGCTGTCACACTCATTGTTGACCACTTCCATCGGTGCTTCCTCTTCCTCTTCCATATTCTCTACCACTAGATGCAAATAATTATTCTGGTCTTGAAGCCTATCCATGGCGCTATGAATCTTCACAATGTATCGTTCTTTTTTGTTTTTGAACCCTTCTTGACGCTGACGAGCCCGAGTAGCATGGTCTCTTTCTGTCTCCACTCTCTCTAGCATGTACTTGTTCAGTGTAGCTAGGCGCTCGATACGGGCTGATTCAGTAGGTGTCTGAAGAATTTGGCTCTCAGCCAAGTCCAGATGATGAGTGAGTCGCTGCACGTCCGTCTCAAGTATGTTTCTGACCTCGATAAGTTCATGTTTCTCTAGTTTGTCTCTAGCAAGTCGCGCCTTCAAAGTCACAATTTCCCTAGCTTGATTATCTATCGTCAGTTGACGCATACGAAGGGCAGCTTGAGCACGAGTCCGTGGAGCAGCCATTTCCTAGAATAAATCGAGGTGAAATATTAGAAGATTATAAAGGATAGAAAGACACAAAAATGGAAACAAAGTTGTCGTGAAATTTTCGATACTAAGAATTTTCAGAATGATTTAAGGAGTTTGGCATTGAATTTCGAAGGAGATTTTGAGATGATGATATAAGATATGAATGAATTCGATTGTTGAGTTTAATGCAGATAGGAATGCACTAGGCTTTTGCCAAAATTTGGCTCGTCAAATTTTTTCTATCGAAATCCCAGCGGGATTTATGAACCTGACGGCTCTGATACCAATTAAATGTCACGCCCCGAGACCGAGGCGTTGGTGACATCCGGCATTGTTTAACAATTACACTGAAAACAATAAGCCTCGTATCAAATAAACCAGTCTTTTTCATAAATGAATATTGTCTTTACAATTGACAACGAAATGAAATTACAATTAATAGTTTGCGAAAGCGAAACAAAAGAAAGCTGAAAAGTCTTGATCCTTGTTCTTTTTCGTTCGATCACCATCCCCAGAATGCCTCCTGTTTCTCCTCATTCATTTGCTCCTCATTCTTATCTGATGAGATATGTAAGGGGTGAGTGTTTTGGGAAACACTCAGCAAGAGAGGGCCGATCGATTATCACATATAATGATGATTTAAAAACATCGTTTAACAGACTTTAAAAACTTAATATATCAAACATTAACCGAATCAGACTCAAAAGGCGAAACAAAACTGATCAGAACACTTCAATGCAGAAACAACCTAAACACTGTTATTCATTTCATCATCCATAGTCATATTTTCTCCCATATGTTATTCCACTAAGGGGTGGGACCAGAACACAGTTTTATACCCACTGATGGGGGACATAAAAAAGTTTTATACCCACTGCTGGGGGCCAGAAAGAACTTACAATCTTCGTTCTATGTCTAACTCATTTCATAACAGTGTACTACAGATTCAGAGTTATCGCACAGAACTTATCAGAATATTGAAGAGAACTAGCGGAGTCAAAGAATCTCGAAATCAGAAAGAACATAACATTCATCGATCGGAATTTTAAATTATGTAAACACTGATAAGGACACACATACAAGCATGTCATATTATTTTTATGCAAAGTTTAAAAAACAAGAAAAATATGTAACAAAAACCCACTAATTGTTCTCGAAGTTACTGTTCGAAATGTACAGAACTTGGTTGAACGGATCTTGATAAATTTCGACCAAGTGATGATCGAAATCTTCCCACAATGATGACAATAATTCCTAGCACGAACTCTTCGAGACACGACTTCCTTTTTCCTTCACGCTAGCGGCGGCCGAGAGGTGGGTTGTGGAGAGGGAGGGAACCGATTTTTCTTGTAGTTTTTTGGTGTGAATTCTTCATCATATGCTTGCCATATTTATAAGAAAAAATTGGCCTTTCACCCAGCCTTGGCCGACGACTTGAGCCCCAAGAAAGCATTGATTGTAGTCAAAGTTCCATCCAAGCATCAAGAGTCACCTTGGTTTTCTAAAAGGACAATTCTTGCACAATAAATTGGTCCAAGCCTCCTAGCTCTTCCCTTAGCTCCATTTCTTGGTTAACTTAATGGTCATTTCTTGCACCTTAAGTTTGTTCAAACCTTTAGCTCCTTCCTTGGTTAACTTAATGGTCATCTCTTGCACAATAAGTTTGTCCAAACCTTTATCTCCTTTTGCTCCTCTTCTTAATTAACTCAATGGTCATAAATATGTCCAATCCTTTAGTTCTTCTCCTAGCTCCATTTTTTTTTCTTTTAGGACAAAAGAAAATGAGCTTCGTTGAGCTAAAATCCTGAGTTCATGAGCTGGGGTTTTATTCCTCGGATGACAACTATTCGATTGATGCGGTTTTCTTATGGCACAAATCCCTTTTTTGTTCATCTCCCAGCTTTTGAGCTGCTTTCTCGAGCCATGTTAGATTATTCGCTTCGGAAATTTTGGGTTTTCACATAACCGTTCTTGTCCATTTTATATATAAACACCCATCTAGTGCCAATTACAAACATGTTAGCCGGTCGAGGAACTAAATGTCATACTTTACTTCTTTGAAACTAAAACGTCTACTACTCGTTTTTCTTTAAAATATACTAGATATTTTTTTATTTTCTTAAAAATTCTTTCGGCCAAATATACTTACATATAAATACTTTGCCCCATTTAGAATAAACTCACCGACTAATTAAGAAAATCCGAAACACAATGCAAAACATAAAATCGTAGGATGTCAACCAATCCTAAAACTAGTATTTTTCAAAAGAAAGTATAAGCATCTAATATCCTCTCAAAGCCACTAAAAAGCATCAAAAGTCATAAACGTCATAAAATCTTTAAAATCATACTAATGCGGAAAAACTAGCAAAGGTCATCGGGTTATTTGCACCATCAGTCCAGCTAGTCCAACCATCAAGTCCTCCAACATCATAAAACTCATGCTCACCTGCATCGATCACACCTAGTGAGTCTAATGACTCAGCAAACCTTAACCATGATAGCAAGTAATACATATACATTCACATACGACAATGAAAATACTTTTAATAAAAATAGCTATTCATGAATATGCATACTTTAAACTTTTTTCATTTCACCATATCATTTTCTTCTCATCATAAACATATATTTATATGTAACGTACACTACTCGTTTTTCTTTAAATACAACAATTTTTTTTCTACCTAATAATTTCGTCCGAATGCAGTAATACATACATATATATATATATACACATGTATATATATAGAATAACTTTGCACCATTTTAGAAATAAAACGACTAACTATATTTAAAACCCAAAGGAAATAATTCAAAACATAACATCATCAACCTTTTACCAAACCTAGCTTAACAATATTTCAAAATAAAACTAACTTTAACATCCTCTCAAAATCAGTCAAAAAAGCATCATAAAAGTCGTAAAAATCTTTATCATAAACTTAAATGTAAATGCGGAAAGCTAGCGCTGATCCTCGGGTTATGTGCATCTTCAGTCCAGTAATATCAACCATCAAGTCCCTCAACAACATCATTCTCACCTTAATTGTGAGTTTCATATCATCTGAAGGTCGATGGATCCATCTGTGTGTAACCATAATACTGGACGGCGGGGACATCATCGACACTCTAACCCGTCAACTGAGCCTTGGGGCCTACATATCATCATAATCATCGTATCATCGTAATAGTCACATTTACTTCACCTCCTTCAACTTTTCGTATTTTCACCACTTATAAAAATTCAAGCATATAATAATCGTTTTTCTTTTAAACCAAGCATGCAACATGTCTTTAACCATTATCGTTTCATCATAAAATTCCATAAACATTTAAAATAAGCATATTATCATTATTTATAGCATTCGGGGTACTGCCAGGATGTTTATTAATTTTTTAGGTGTAAAATAACAGTTTTACTCGTAGATGTAAAATTTCTCGATTTTGACTTTTTCTTACTTTCGTTGACACTAGATCCACCCAAATATTTATTTAAGATCAAAATTTTTTTAAATATTTTTATTTAGCTTAAATTCATGGTTTTTTATTTAATTTAATAATTATTAATTCGTAGAGCGTTTTAATCCCGAATTAATTCAAGCATTAATATTAAATTCTCAAATTTTAATCATAGACTTTTTATTGCCTAAAATACCCTTCTGAGCCATAAGCCACCCCATGGACCCACGGTTCCAGCCCTAACCTTTAAAACCCAATATTCGAATCATAACTAGCTACCCTCGTGCTATCTTGTTAATTCTTCGAGTCAAGCCTAAGCCACCCCAAGCCAGCCATTTCCCTGCCCATCTAGGAACCCTCCTAGACCCACTGGACCCAACCTAACCTACGCTGCAACCCTTTGACCGCAACAAGCCGCGCGATCAAAGCTTACAAAACCTAGTACTCTTCGAACTCGGCTAGGATTCCTACCCTTGAGCCACCACCGAGCCCTCACCCTCTGGACCCTCTCAAGACCTTGACATACCTAGCTTGGACCCCTGGCCAAGCCGCGATTCCCCCTGCACTCGCTGTTATTCTCGGTTGGCTTGGGAAGAGTCCTAGCCCGCTTGGAATCTTCCCTAGCCGCCGTGCTTGAGTCCTAGTGATAAACATAAAAAATTGTATATGAACTAAATGTTTTTAATATAAATTTATAGTTTTTGTTTTATTAAATGTTTAAATATTATATGTTTTATAATAAATTGTATAAAATATAAGTTGTTGTGTAATTATAACTTTTTACTATTTTTACAGGTTCGATAAAACAAGAATAATATTGGCTTGCAAATGAGAATAAGATGATTCTTGGACCTGTAGAAAGTTGGTTTTAATATCTACAATATTGATGGCAAGCATGAGATAAATTTTTTTCTCATAATTGGGATCAAATTAAGTAACAAATAAAGTTACCAAAAGAGTGACAGTTTTTTATGATGCACTAGCATTTTGACCATATCTCTCAAATTACTTGGTCAAAAGGTAAAAAACAAATACCACAATTCAAACAACCCAATTATCTACATGTTTTGCATTATGTGGAAAAGCAAACTCGGATGGGAAGATTTTCAAAAATGATTTGTATGATGACATAATTTCTTGGAACACCAATGAAGAAATTTCTCTAAAGTTATCCTGTCATATGCACCAGCCTTGGCAAGAACTCCTTTTGCCACAATATCATGCAACAGTTTGAATTATATATTCAAATCGCGTTTTTGACAATTTTGAGATGAAATCGGAGAGTCTGTGATTGAGAAAGTACTTCGCCAAAGTTCAATATTTCCTACTGGAAGTGTGGAGAAATCAGTAATTCCAACCGCGGGTAAGCTAAACAAATGAACAAACATCTTCTGGGTGAAATGGAGGTTTTTGTTTTGAACAACACAAACAATTTCTCCGTTCTTCATGTATGCATAATCGCATATTTCCTTCAATAAGGTGTCGGAGTATTTGTTACTGCAACCCAGAAAGGAACGAAGCCCAAAAGATTCTAACATACGAAACATGGCTTGCATAGGCTTGTTGGGCATGGCAAATAATGATGCGAAGTTGACAGCAACTGTGTTTTGAGCAATGAAGGCAGCCATAATCTTGATTGAAGGAGAAAGATCAAGAGAAACACCTGCAAGATGAGCTTAAGTGCAATCTTGTATGATAATAGTAAGGTAAGACTAAGAATGATGCAGATTTTGAGTATGTATTTTCGGTTCAGAGAGTCACAAATCAGTCCACGTAGAGGACTGTTAGTGGATGTATTTTTTGAAATTTTCGAAAAATTTTTGACGGCGGTAAAATGATTAATTTCAAATTTCAAAAAGATAATCGTCACATCAACAGGGGCAGACGAAGAGTTTGAGTAATTTTTACGAAATTACGTAGGAGTATCGTGCCCCAAAAAAATGAACCGGCTGAATAATGTGATTAGAGAGGAAGCGGTTGAGAAGTCTGTAATTATTGACTTAACCGATATTCCCCTTAAACATGTGGATTAAAAATATTCTTGGGAGATGAACTGGCGGTAGCTTGAGAGAAAACTCTTCGAATCCCCGTGTCAGTCATAATGAGAGAGACCCTTCGTATGGTTCTTATCTATAAATACAGGTAGAGGGGTTAGCTACAAAATCACTTGAAATACAAAGCAGATAAGAGCAGGATGGATAAGGGAAGCGGTTCAAGCGAGCCAGACTTAGCAAAAGCGTTCATGGATTCAATTTTGGCCTCCCGCAAAACAACTCTGGAGGACAGCGTCTTGAAGAAGACGCTGTCAACCTGGACTAAGGTCAAGAAGCTTCATTCTTCCCTCGGGGAAAGGCTGGTTGCTACCCCCAAAGGGGTGGCAACTCTGAAGAAGTATCAGTGACGCCTCCGTGTTGCTGATGCTGCAGACGTCTTCTTTGAGGACGGCGTATACCTCCTCATGCTCCTAAAGGAGCAGAGGACTCTGAGATGGATTGCCCTTTCAGAGGACTTTATGCGCACCTCCATTGGAGGGTTGACCACCTGGTTGGCCTTCTAGAGGAGGCGGTTAAAAAAGAAATTTATGTTGTACGCGTCCGTCTGAATTAATAAAATTTCCTATTATGAATTTCTGGTTGTCTTTTTGTCTATCTCTTTTATTTCCTGTATTACAAACTGAACACACACAAGAAATAATCATATCAAGATAAGTCGATTAATACAAGCATATTTCAGAAATGTAAAAACTTAGTCTCTGGTAATGGTTTCGTGAAAATATCGGCTGTTTTTTGATCCGTATGAACATATTCAAGCCAAATCTCTTTCTTCATGACATGTTCTCGGATGAAATGATGTCTGATGTCAATGTGTTTTGTCCGAGAATGCAAAACAGGGTTGTATGTGATTGCTATTGCACTGGTGTTGTCGCAGAAGATAGGAGATTCAGTAGCTTGGATGCCATAGTCTTTTAATTGTTGTTGTATCCACAGCATCTAAGCACAACAACTTCCAGCCGCAAGATATTCTACTTCAGTGGTTGACGTAGCAATTGACGTCTGTTTCTTACTAAGCCATGAGATTAGTTTTTCGCCTAAGAGTTGAAATGAACCGCTCGTACCTTTTCTGTCGATTTTGCATCCAGCATAATATGCGTCTAAATAGCCTACAAGATTAAGACTTAAATCTTTGGGATACCAAAGACCCACATTAGTAGTACCTTTAAGATATTTAAGTATGCATTTAGCAGCAATAAAATGAGATTGCATAGGTTTAGCTTGAAACCGTGTACAAAAACATATAGCAAACATAATATATGGTCGACTTGCAGTCAAATATAGTAAAGAACCAATTAACCCTATGTACATTTTTGTATCCACAGAGATTCACCCTTCATCTTTATCCAGTTTGATTGATGAACTCATCGGGGTGGTGGCTTGAGAGCAATTTTCCATGCCGAATTTCTTTAGCATATCTCGAGTGTATTTGGCTTGATTGATAAATATACCATTTTCGGACTGCTTGACTTGCAATCCTAAAAAGTAATTTAATTCGCCCATCGTGCTCATTTCAAACTGCTCCTTCATCATCTTAGAGAATCTCTCACATAGCTTAGGGTTAGTTGATCCGAAAATAATATCGTCCACATATATTTGTACAAATAGTGAGTGATCATTTTTTTTAAATTTAAACAAGGTTTTATCAACCGTTCCAATTGAGAAACCATACTCAAGCAAGAATTTAGTCAGTGTGTCATACTATGCTCTCGGGGCTTGCTTTAGTCCATATAGTTCTTTTTCAAGTTTGTAAATATAATCAGGGTGAGTGTGATTAATAAAGCCAGGTGGTTGTTCTACATGAAGTTCCTCATTTAGCAACTCATTAAAGAATGAATATTTAACATCCATTTGATATACTTTGAAATCCTTAAATGTTGCAAATGCCAGAAATATTATAATGGCTTCTAACCTTGCTATAGTGGCAAATGATTCATCAAAGTCTATACCTTCCTCATGTCTATAGCCTTGAGTTACTAGTCTAGCCTTGTTTCTTATGATTAAACCGTTTTCATTAATTTTATTTTTAAATACCCATCTAGTTCAAATCACATGAGTATCATCAGGCCGAGGTACTAGATGCCAAACCTTACTTCTTTCAAATTGATTAAGTTCCTCTTGCATGGCCTCTATCCAATTTGAATCGAGTAATGCATCACTGATTTTCTTAGGTTCTATCTGAGAGACAAACGCAGCATGCATAATTCATTGATCATTTGATTTCTAGTTCTAAGAGGAGCAGTACGGTTACCGATGACCAGCTCGAGTGGATGATCATTTTCCACTGGAGACATGGTCCATATGGATTTGGCTCGGTTGGTTTAATGATATCATCTTCTTGTTCTAATGCCCCTTCTTCTATGTGTATATTTTGCGGTTGTTGGTTGTTCTCTGGTTCATTCATCTGTTGAGTTTGTTCTTGAACGGTTGGATTTTCCTTTGAGATAATTTCGCCTGTTTTTCTCATATATATCTCAACATCACTGCTGGCTTCAAGGTTAGTAGCATCAAGATTATTTATTAAATCATTTATACTGCAACTAATATTGTCATGACATATAGACGATTCATCAAATTATAAACTCTGTATGCTTTGCTCACTGTTGAATATCTTAAAAAGAAACCATTATCAGCTTTTACATCAAATGTGGTGAGATGTGTCTTGCCATTAATATGAATGAAACACTTACAACCGAAAATGCGAAAGTATCCAACTTCTGGCTGCTTTCCGGTCCAGATTTCATATGGAGTATTTTCATGATTCTTATTGATCATGGACCGGTTTTAAGTATAACAGGCTGTGTTAGTGGCTTCTGCCCAAAAATTTTGTGAAATACTGGATTCGGCCAGCATGGTTCTAGCTGCTTCCTTCAGTGTGCGGTTTCTCCTTTCAGCTACTCCGTTTTGTTGAGGTGATTTTGCAGCTGACAGTTCATGTTTTATGCCATGATCTTCAAGATAGGATGATAGGAATTTGTTCAGAAATTCAGTTCCTCTGTCACTCCTGATTCTTTCAACTGCTTCACTTTTCTCATTTTGAAGTCTTTTTAGCAGCTTGATTAGTTGGGCCGCGGCTTGATATTTGGAGTTTAGGAATGTTACCCATGTAAATCTGGAGAATTCATCAATTACTACAAGAGTATATTTCTTTGTCCAAAAAAATCCATATGAAGAAGTTCCAGACATCTTGCTGATGAGTTTTTTCTTTTTCTTTTGAATGTTGAACGGACTTGTTTACCTAATTGACAGGGATTGCAAATTCTATCTTTGGCAAAGTCAATGTTAGGCAAGCCAGATACCAGTTTTAGTTTCCTAATAGTAGTAATGGATTTGAAATTAAGATGATTGAGTCGCTTATGCCAAAGCCAATTTTTATTTCCATTTAAGGCGATAAAACAAGTAGGTGCATTGAGACAATCATCATTCCATTTTACTTTATATGTATTTTGCTCTATATGACCAGTTAAAGCGATATTACCAGCAGCGGTTTTAACAGTGCATATGAGTTTTTGAAACTCAACGGTGTAATCATTGTCACATAGTTGGCTTATGCTTATCAGGTTATAACATAGATTTTCTACAAGAAGTGCATCTTTAATGATAACTTTGTTGTTGATAATCTTACATTTACCCACAGCTCTACCTTTAGAATTATCACCGAAGGTGATTGTTGGACATCTGTAGTTGACTACTTCTGATAAAAGATTTTTGCTTCTAGTCATGTGTCTGGAACAACCACTATCCAGGAACAAGATGTATTCTTCCAAGTCCTTTTTATTTGATGCCTAGCATTATTGAAATAAGAGATTGGTACCCTTTCTTATTTGGGTCCTGAGATTATTAGACACTTAAGAATCCACACTTTAATTATCCTTAATGATTTTTCATGATGTGTCCTAAGGTAAGTGCTGTTATGTGCCTAATAAAGGTGGTGTATGCGGTGTTTTTTTTACAGTATGTTGTTTTGACAATCTGTCATTGTCACTCAACCTGTTCCGCTTTTGAACAGGTCGGCTATTGTGGTAATGGTTAGGTCTAGTTTTTGAATGATATCCGGTTGAACCTGACTTTCTGCTGGCCCAACCTGCCTGCGTCTGAGCCATGATCGGTTGGATTTAACATTCTCAATTTCAACGTATCCTAAACCACATTGCCTTCTGTTATTTTCATGATTTACATTCTGAATGCCTTGATATTCAGGCTTATCATGTTCATATACTGTAACGCCCCGAAAATTTAAAGGTCCACGCAAACCACATGCATGCAATTATTAAATTCTCTTGTATTTTAATTATTTGTTTTAATTGCATTAATTAATTATTTTGTGCATATTTGCATGTTTAAATTTAATTTTCTACATGATTGCATTAATATGTAATTTTTAAAGGATATTCAAGATGTGATCGAGGAACAGAGACCGAGGGCTGAAAAATAGAATTTTTTTTATTAAATAATTGTTTTTAATTATTTAAAATATGATTGTGAGTTTTTTTTATTTTTGAAAATAAGGGGTTTTGAGGTGATTTTATACACCGGGACGTAAATTTTATCGGTGTTGGTTTTCAACAAAATGCGAGCTTTTTGGCAACTCGGCTATTTAATTCACAAATTTATTTAAATAAAGCTATGATAAAATTTTATTTAAATCCTAATTAAAACTAATGGGCTTAATTTAAAGGCTTAATAGGCCTAAGGCCTAGTTAGTAATTTAATTAGTGTATTTAATATATATAAAACACCTAAAACCCTACACAAGCAACACATTCTCATGGCCACACTCTTTTATTTCTGAAAAACACTCTCCCAAGCAACACAAACTCCATGGCACACACTCACAATTTTAGAGGAATAATTCGAAGGGGTCCAAGGAGGAGATAGCCTAGGTTTCGTCCCGTTCTTCGTCGCCAACAGTTTTTCGCGCGTATAAAACGCAAAGGCACGCCATACATCTCCTTTTCTCATCCATCATGTCATATTATTGTTTTATGCATGAATAACATGATTTATTTTTCAGAAATTTCGGATTATTGTTTGCACTTGCGAAAACATGATATTTTGATGCAAATTCTTAAAGTTTTTATGAAAAGGGGGCTGCCATGAACTAAGGTTGGAACCAGTGGCGTCTATACATGAATTAAGGCCCTAACATACGCACCATAATCACGGAAGTCGAAGCAAGAACAAGAAGACAAGCAACTCACCAAGGAAGCCGATTTTTGCTGTCAAAAGCTTGGGATGATCGGGTTCCTTGGTGTGAGGGCAGAGGAGCCACGGCTTGGGGCCAGGGCTCGGTCAGAGGTGGGTTGAGTACGGGAAAGGGTCCTAACCACGTAAGGGTTCGAGTCCAGAGGGCTGGGAGGAGTCCTAACCCACTAGGACTCCTACCCGAGAAATCGCGCCCATGCGCGCAGGTGTGCAGCAGCTCGTCTGGGGTCCGGGGTTGGTTTAAGGGGCTTAGCATGGGCTAGGTCGAGGTTTAAGGGTCTTAGGTGAGGGCAAGGTACGCTGGTTTGTGGCTAGAGTCGTCGGCTAGGTTCCTGAATGCACCAAACTTAGAGTCCAAACTTCATCAAACTCTCGGGCAGCATGGGGGTCATTAGAGGGGCCACGTTTTGGGTTTTTGGCTTGGGTCCTTAGTGGTCTAAGGGTCCAGTAGGGTACTTTAAGATGTTGGTCAGGTTTTGGATCAACATGGCTCAGGGGTAATTCGTGAAAATCGAAAGTTGGCTCGGGGTCGAAGTTTAGGTGTCAAAATAGGTTTTTTAACAACGAAAAATTGAAAAAAAAAACTGCTCACGGGGGTCGAGTCGTGGTTCATAACGGCTAAAATAATATAAAAAGACTAAATTTTGTATTTAGGAATTTTATATTGAAGTTTGGGATTCTTCGGGATTAAAACACCGTCAAAACGATTAATTAAGGATTAATTTAAAAAGCCTAGTTTTTAAGCTAAATAAAATTATGGAAAATTTTAATTTAGGCTTAAATAATTATTTGAGACATGTTAGAGTCAATGAATTCAAGAAAAAGTCAAAAACGTGAAATTTTACGTCTAGGGGTAGAACGGTCTTTTTACACCTAAAATTAGTAAATGTCATGGCAGTGCCCTGAATGCTGTTTTATGTGCTAATATGATTATTTTCTATGGATATGAATGTTTATGGAATTTTTTTATGTTTAAATGATATTTTAAATGTTTAAGGAATTCTATATGTTTATGATTTAATATGTCAAAATGTTATTGTAAATGTTTTGAGGTTAAAATGTCATTTTAAATGTTTATGAAATGTTAATGATTAAATTATGATTTTTAAATGTCTATGGGATTTTTATGATTTAAAGAAGACATTTAAAAGACATGTTGTATGCTTGGTTTCAAAAAACAAAAATGTCATGTTATGCATGATTTTTCTTAAAAGTGATGGAAATGTAAAACGTTGAAGGAAGTGAAGTGATTGTGACTAATACGCTAATATTGGAGATATCGTGAGGGTGACGGTCCCAGTAGGAGCCCGACGATCGTGTTTCCATTATTACGAATTTGAGGATATGAGGATATGAGGTTTGAGGTACGAATGGGAATATCGTGAGGGGAGAAGGCCCCAGAGGGAGCCCATTTATGGGAGAAAGCCCCAGAGGAAGGCCCGACGATCGTATTTCTATTCGATGAGGATAGGCCAGGGCCCAGTTGACCGGTGAGAATGTTGCTGGTGTCTCCCACCGCCCAGTACTGCGGTTTCATGTAGATGGATCCATCGACTTTTGAGGTTTGAGAAAAGTCACAATTAACGATCTGAATTCAACAAAGAAAAAGGAAAAATGTTTATGATCATGTTAAAAAGGTTTTATGTTATGTCATGTTGAGGAAAAAGAAAGGAAAATGTTAAGGTTTATATGATGCATGTCATGAAAATGTTTATGCTTAAAGTTGATGCATCATTATGAAAATGTTTTATTTAAAGTTCATGCATCATAAAAAGGTTTACGAAAATGTTCATGTTTGAATTTTATGCATCTCCATGAAAACGATATTTTAAGTACAAGTAATTTTCACTGTTATATGTTGACTATATTACGTATTACTTGCTATAAAGACGATGGTGTGTTGAGTCTTTAGACTCACTAGGTGTGATGGATGCAGGTGAGTTTGAGGGAGGACTTGACGGGTGATTTGACTGGACTGAAGGCGCACACAAACCGAGGACCAGCGCTTCTACTTTTTCCGCATTATGATTTTTGACTCATGATTTATGTTAAAGATTTTAAGACCATTTATTTATGCTTTTTGGAGAGATTTTTGAGAGGTTTAGTATTGGCTATACTTTTCAAAATTATTGTTTTATTTTGGTTGGGTAAAGCAGTTGACGATTTCATTTTATGACTATTTCACTTGATTTTTAAAATGCTAGTTAGATGATGTTTAATTTTAAAGGGTTAAATATTTTATAAAAATATTTTCATGAGGTTTATGTGTATGGCCGAAAATTGAGTGTTTATAGGAAAAAAAAAATTTCTAGTACTTTTAAAGCAATAAAAAGGGCAGACGTTTCATATACCGTACTAGATCTGACGAATTTAATTGGTTTTAAACTGTCTTTTTCTAGTAGCGGTTAAGTTGGTGCTCCAGAGGTGCTGCATTCATTAATGCTATAACCTAGTCTGGTTCTGTCTCCAACTTGTTTTTGCATCTCAAGCATCCTGTTAAAAGAAACAGGGGACTTTTTCCAAGTGTTGACTGTGTTTATCAACCGTTTATTTTCTTTTAACGTGGCATGGAACAATCTTCGCAGGTCATCGTTCTCAGCTGCTAGCAGACTTAGCTTTACTTTTAAACTGTCAACCTCCTTTTGCTGCGAACAACTATGAGATAGTCAACTTGTTTTTCAAGTTTTGTTTTTCTACTTTAGCTTCATTGAACTGTTGTGATAGCCCTTTAAACTCATTTACCATGTCGTGTAGTACGGTGAAAAGATCTTCTCGTGTAAATTCATCAGAGTTAAAATCAAATACCATCTCATCTGTAGATTCTTGATCTTCTTTGGCCATGAGACATTCTACTGTCTCATCTTCGCTTTCACTTGAAGATTCTTCAGAAATGGATCTTTCTGGATCTGATTCTGCTCATTTTCCTTTATCTTCTTCTGCAACTAAGACTCGCTGATTCTTCTTTTTGATGAATTTGTCTTTAACCCGTCTTCTGTCACCTGATTTCTTTTCATATTTTCTTGGCATGTTGCATTTGTGGACTCTTCGACCGGAAGAGTCATTGTGGTAGCTGTCAAGGCCTTCGTTTGTTGAGAGGTGGATAGTTCTTCTTCAGTTTGTATTCCAAGCTTGAACTCATACGCTTTAAAGTCGGCGAAGAGATCATGAAGTTCCAGCTTGTTCAGATCTTTGGATTCTCGCATTGCTATGGTCTTTACATCCCATTCTCTGGGAAGAGCTCTCATAACCTTTAAAGCAATTTCACGGTTAGAATATTCTTTTCATAATGAAATGAGTTCGATGATAATACCGCTGAACCGTTCATCAAATTCTGCAAGAGTTTCTCCTGACTTCATAGTTGCATTGTCAAAATTTTGGATAGCAACAGTCAACTTGTTTTCTTTTGTCTGATCGTTGTCTTCGTATAGTTGAGTGAGTTTTTCCCATATTTCCTATGCAGTAGTGCAAGTCTTGAATTTGGCAAACATATTTTTGTCCAGTGTCTTGTAGAGGATGTCTTTTGCAATGTTTTCTAGATTTGCCTTCTTTTTATCCTCAGATGTCAATTCGGATATGTGCTTTTCTACCATCTGATGAGCACCTTCGGTTGTGGCGTCAGCTGTATTTACTTTCAAGATTTTCATTGGCCCATTAGTGATAACATACCACATATCGTCATCTTGGGCTGCCAGATGTGCCTGCATACGAATTTTTCAATCATCATAATTTCTTAGAGAAAACATAGGAATTTTTTTGAAATATGCGTTAAGTATTAGAAGATATTAGTGTTTGAGAAAACCCCGCTCTGATACCACTTGTTGGGATCGGGAAAGAGTTTAGAGGGGAGGTGAATGAACTCTTTCAAAATTTTCTCGTTTAAAACGTTGATTTCAACCGTTTTTTAGGCGGTTGAAAATTCTTCTCAAACGGTTGGAAATGTGAACTACTATTAACTGCGGAAAACGATTCACAATTTCCAATGACAGCTTAAACACGTTAATTGGCTTAACAACAAATTGAGGCTGGAAAAGTAAGTGCTTACGAGAAATAAAACGAGACAAGGTTTTTTATGGATGTTCGGAGATTGAATAATCCTACGTCACCCCTTCTTTCTCTTCAGGAAAGATTCCACTAAAAAATTTTTGCTTTACAAACTTTTTGCAACAGTCCACTACAATCAGGACTTATCACACGCCTATTTTGGAACTCTTAGTGATCACTTTACACTTTTGGATTTTAAGAATACTTAGTTCACCAGACACCAAAACTTATTCGAATAACCAAAAAATTACTGATATAACTAAACAATTTGATTTATGTAGCACGAAGATGATCCTTAGATGATCGAGTGTATTTCTGTTCAACGCATGCTGATTGAGCGATGAAATATGTAGATTTTTGATAGCCCTCAAGATCTTTAGAGTATGTAAGCTAAATATGATTTTTTAGCAGTGAATAGAGTGATATTTCTCGTATGTTCATCTTGCATACTTCTCTGTTAATATAGTCAATCTTCCTAACGGTCGGGAAGGACAAACAACGTTAACATGAGCCCCTGAACAGATGTGTCGATGTCGTCTTTATGATCATTAATTGTTCTTCAATCGACGCATTTAATGTTCTTTTTGCACAGCGTAGTTCTGAAATACTTTTCTTGAGGAGTTCCTTTTATGGTAACTGTTTTCAGCATCAGAACTTAGTAGTCTATATTTGATCTTCCTTTTCTGGGATATAGACATAATTGCATATCATTCTTGGGACTGGTGTAAAGATAAGTTAACTTTGAGGCAGTGTAATTCTTTCAATAGTCTAGATCCGGTCAGAGAATGTATTTGAATAATAAGCAATAAATATCTTTCTTTAATGATCTGGTTCTGAGGAATATCATTTAAGTCCAAATTCCAGCGGTCTGAAATTCAAGCGGTTTACACTTCTTGTGCTTTAGCCGGTTGAAACATTTTCCTGATGCTGAGCTGGGCGGTTGAACTGATACCTGTTACATATATGAAAAACAACTGTTTCCTGAAACAGTGAAATGTTGTCTTGATTTTTTCATATACCAAAATTCTTGGGTAATAAAAATTTCTTAACACAATGTTAGCAAATCATGGCATAATAGTAGCATAAAACAACTGATCATCTGGAAAAATTTCTTTTATTGGTTTTTCACTATGAGATGATTCATTCATTATTCTAGATAAATGATCGGCTACAACATTTTCTTTTCCTTTTTTATCTTTAGATATTATATCAAATTCTTGTAACAATAAGATCCACTATATTAATATGGGTTTAGCCTCTTGCTTATTTGATAAATATTTTACGGCAGAATGATCAGTGTAAATAATAGTAGTAGAACCAATTAAATAAGATCGAAACGTATCTAATGGAAATACTTCTGAAAGTAATTCTTTTTCAGTACTTGAATAATTTATTTGGTCATTATTTAAAGTTCTACTAGCATAATAGATTGCATAAGGTTTTCCTTCTTTTCTTTGTTCTAACACAGCTGTGGAGCCCCGGATCTGATATCTAATACTAATAATTATAAATGTAACAAACCAAATGATTTAGTAAAATATATAATTTGTTGTTCACAAACTGACATAAACATCTTGAAAATAATTTAAAGGTCTAAAACTTTTTTTTGAATATAAGTTTCAACATGCCAAAATAAACTAGTGGCCAAATTAATCCAAACATCATCAAATAGCTCCTAAGACCCGAGAATCCCACTAACTCGTATCTCCTCGCCTGGAGCCGGACTCTAGTATCCCAAGCCTCGCCTCACCTACCATCAAGCACATGAAAACAAGAGATAGCCGACGTGCCGGT
This sequence comes from Primulina tabacum, assembly GCF_025594145.1. Classification (NCBI taxonomy): domain Eukaryota; kingdom Viridiplantae; phylum Streptophyta; class Magnoliopsida; order Lamiales; family Gesneriaceae; genus Primulina; species Primulina tabacum. Next base: position 40,777,197 of record NC_134551.1, read on the forward strand.
GAGTATAAACCCAGTATGATACAATCAATAACATATGAAAATTTAATTTCACAAAGTTCATATAAACTCATAAAGATGCAATATAATGCAATGTATGATCAGAAGCTATCGGCTGTCAATAAATCTCAAGATCAAGCGAATCATCTGGTCATAGGGTACCCAAGGAAAGAGAATCCCCCAGCAACATCCACCGACTCATCCGCTTGGGGTGGGTTGCTGTGTTCTACAATCCCAGGACTATGGTGCGCCTATAGAGAGTGTTCAGGCCATAGAAGCGACCTCCGCATACACTATGCTAACTCAACTATAGCCCCATACGTCCAACAAATCACTAAATCAAGGCGACCTCCGCCATATCAAATCTGAATCGATAAGTGGATCAATATGCAATTTGATGATGCATTTCAATCTCATCAAGTCAATATCATAATAAGCTCATCTCAAAAGATCAATCATCAACAAATCACAAGTAATTCATCAAGCCATCGAATTTTCAATTTAAAATAAAAATGATACTCTTACCTCGTATGTTACCGACCGTAACATACCTTTCAAATATTATTAACAAGAGATCAAAATATATAGTTGAGAAGTCTTGAACCTCTGAATTCTACTATAACTCAAGAACTTTGATCATCTATCAAAACAGAGTGTTTCTGTTCAAAATTCATAATTAATTCAATACTACTTCAAATCAAGATCCGCAAATTAGATATTGAAGAAAACTCAAATCCCAAGAATTGTGTAAAGAATGAATCCGTATCATTTCTTAACCGTAATATTCCATAAAAACATTCATTGAATCATTTTATCAAACACGTGGCGTGCGTGCTAAAGAGTTAGCTCCTTTACTTTGTCCTTGTCTTCAATTCCATTTCTTTTCAAAATATCAATACATACAATATACATAACCAATAATTTAAAGGAGCTAAAATCAATTGAATCTTCATTTATCATATACATAGCTCATAAGATGCCTTCAAAGGAAGAATCTACTTACAACCACTTGAAGATTTGATAATCTTAACACCTTGACAATAATCCTACTACACAATAACAATAATAATACCATCAATCATTATATTAACAACTTTACCTCAACACTCAAACCAAACAACCCATTGTTTTCCCTTCAATCACTAACCCAAGGAAATAAGCTTTCTTACCTTGCTTCTAAACTCTTGAGAAGAAGAACTTCTAATCTCCAAGCAAAGACTAAGGCTTCAATCAAAGATTAATGTCTTGGAAGAAATTGGATTGAAGGAGAAATGAGGAACTCTAGCTCTAAACCGATAGAGAGAAATGAGGATGAGAAGAAATGATACAAAAATCATTCCCCAATCTAATATATACCATTCAAACCTCAAAACACGTTTTTTGTACATGTGCTGGGCGCCATGGCCTGTGTTTTGGCGCAGCCGCGCGTCCCTTGCTGCCCAAACACCAAAAATTTCAGCAACCGGCGCGCTAGGGCGCCGGATCCTGCGCGATGGCGCGCGGAATTCTGCCAAAAACGCATTTTTGACGTCCGAATTTGCAAAAGTGATCAACACGAAAGTTGTAGCCCTATGTCTTGGCTTGCATCTCCAATTGGCCTCATGTCATTTGGAGGTCTGAGTAAAGAGTCATGCTCAATCTCCCAACATGTGTCAGTGCAGGAACGACGATACACACGACACACTTCGGGCCACTTTTGTCTTGTCTTCCCTAATGATTTGACCAAAACTCAAAACATGAAAGTTATAGCTTATGTCTTATCTTTCTTATGAAAGTAGCCTCACGTCATTTGAATCAATATAAAAAACATTATGCTAAAAACCACAACTACTGCCATATTTTTCATATCGTTTCTGCACTTCCATTACCTATTTAGCTCAAATTCAACCTTTGATTCTACCCATCCATTATCTATTCCATTCTATAACATTCATTACAATTCATACCATAACGTAAATCCATAAACCATCACAACTACTGCCACATTTTTTTATTTCTTACTTTTTTTTAAAATTCGGGCATTACAATTCCTCCCCTCTAAAAATAGATTTCGTCCTCGAAATCAATCATCAATTTCAAGTCTAACATGTAATGATCAATACTGAAAATAAAACCGAGAATAGAAGCGTACTTCATTTGAATAACTCTGGATATTTATGTCTAATTTTATCTTCTAATCCCAAGTTGCCTCCGCGACACCATGTCTGTTCCACTGTACTTTAATCCACGGTATTAATTTATTTCTTAGTTGCTTATCTTTTCTGTCTAGAATTTGAATCGGTCTCTCAATGTAGCTCAAATTATGATCTAACTCAACCTCATCGGGTGGAAGTACATGAGAAGGATCTGGATTATATTTCCTCAACATAGACACATGAAAAACATTATGAACACCTGATAATGCAGGCGGAAGAGCTAATCTATAAGCCAAATCACCAACACGTTCCAAAATCTCATACGGACCTATGAATCTCGGTGATAATTTACCCTTTTTTCCAAATCTAACTGTACCACGGAAAGGAGATATTTTAGGAAAACTCTATCACCTTTATCAAACATCAATGGTCGTCTCCTCATGTTCGCATTCTTAGCCTGCCTATCCTGAGCAGCTCGCATACGACTCTGAATCAATTTCACCTTCTCTGTCATATCTCTTATCATATCAGGTCCTACAATTGGTGCTTCAGATAAATCGTCCCAATACAGAGGAGATCGACACTTCTTGCCATATAGTGCTTCAAATGGTGACATTCCAATACTCACTTGATAACTGTTGTTATAAGAAAACTCGACAAGTGGTAAAAAATCCTGCCAACCAATACCAAAATCTATCACTACAGCTCTCAGCATATCCTCTAATGTCTGAATAGTACGTTCTGACTGATCTTCTGTCTAAGGATGATATGATGTACTCAAATGCAAACGAGTACCAAGGGCCTCTCGTAAACTCTGCCAAAAATGAGAAGAAAATCTGGGATCATGATCTGATACAATGGTCTTAGGCACACCATGTGTGGGGACCCGGACGCTAATCATCTTCTTAATCGTCATTGGGACTAATGTAATCAATTATAATAAACATAAACTAAATTTTTTTTTTAACATGCGGAACGTAGTGAAATAAAACATATATATACATCTCAGCATTAAAAGTACAAGTCTTGCATTATATACAATCAGTCTCAACTAAGGTTTAACAACTATATAGCAAGTGTTTAAACCCTATCTCTAGTCCAAGTCCGTAGTCTCCACTCTAAACTCGATCTTTCTTCACCTCTGTGACCCTGAACCCTGTCCCACCTGTTGCCATGCACACATACAAACACGACAACAGCCGGATAACTCCGGTGAGAATAAAATCCTAGTATAAACAATGTATCAATGCAATCATATAACACATATATAAAAGCATAAATAAACATTAAAACATGTATCGGATCTGACCACATGACTCAATACAAATCTGTACCTAAATCAAGGACTCATTTCTAATCTAGGGATCCCGACCTAATTTAGACTTTGGCATGCTGTATCGAATGTCTACAATAGAAGTCGATCTACATCTAAGCTCATCGATACACCGTAAGTTTAGAGTCTCAGCTGTTCTGTCAAAGACTCGGCGGTTCTGCCCTAGCTAAGCTGATCTGCCCTAAACTCGGACTCTTGCTCTGCTATAAATTCAATAGACTAAACATATCAATCTGATAATTTGCTAATATCAATGCCCTAAAATAAAGTATGTGATTTTGGGAAACTCAAGTCAAACATAACTCGAGTTGTGCAATCCCGAATCAACATTTATTTATACATTTTATTCTGTCGCTCTGATACAATTGAAGTCTCGACTCAAAGCCTGTCAATGTTCAATCTGGCAATGACAATATCAATATACTGTATCAATATTCTATTCAAATCAAAACATCCTCGTCTTATCAAATTCTGACGGCACAACAGTACAATCCTGCGATACCGGTGATACCACACCAGTATATACTAATTCCAATAACTTATAATCAACCACCGTACGAATCTGACATCACATCTCAGTCAATTTAACTCTGAAATTCATAACAATTCCATAATCAATCTGTTTCTTAATCGGACTTCGATTCTATGATGTCTACTATGTCAAGAACACTATATATGAATCGTATCTGATTCTGGACATAGCATAATTTCAAATCATTAAAAAAACGTAACAAAACTTACGTCCTGTTGTAGCTATCGTTGCTAGGAACACGGTGCCGTACTCGGATTCAAATTTGGACAGACGGATTGATCTCAAATCGAATTGAACGTAATTCCCCCGGAAGCTGTCGTTCCTTTTCTTATTTTCTGAATTCTGAACGAATTCAATGACATATATATATATATCCAGTTTGCGTGTAAAGCAACGTGGCTTATTTTTCTTGAACTTGGGTCGGCGCTCGAGCGGTGCTAAACTACCGCTCGGGCGCGGCATTCTCTGTCCAAGCATTTCCAAATTGCACCTTGGCGCTCGGGCGGTCACAACCTACCGCCCGGGCGCCACCTCTTCTGCCCGCAACATATATTGGATGAACACTGGCGCTCGGACGGTCAAAAACTACCGCTCGGCCGCCAGACTCTCTGTCCACAAGTTGTGTAATTCATATGCTTGGCCCAATTTGGTCTCGTAATGGCCCGACTATAATCACATTAGTTCAAATTCAATAATATTTGCTTAACATGATATGAAATCTAGGGCATTACGCCATGCAATCTCAAAACTTCTCTGATGTACAATCTGGCCATCTGATCATGCCTATATGTCATCTGATAAGGAATAAAACATGAAGAGTTTGTTAATCTGTCAACGATAACCCAAATTGCATCGCAACCCCTCGACGACCTCGGAAATTTCATGACAAAGTCCATGGTGATATGGTCCCACTTCCATTCTGGAACTTTAAGGCTATGCAAAAGACCTCCTGGTCGCTTTCTTTCTGCTTTCACTTGTTGACAATTCAAACAACGAGATACAAATTCTGCTATGTCAGATTTCATTCTTTTCCACCAAAATTGTTTCTTCAGGTCATGGTACATCTTTTTACTTTCAGGGTGTACACTGAACTTACTGCAATGAGCATCACGCAAAATCTGTATCCTCAACTCTGAAATATTAAGAACTACAATACGATCATTCACAAACAAAATATCCTCATTATTGACCTGAAATTCTGATCGATATCCTGATCTGACGAGTTCAACTGATTTCTGAATGCTTTGATTTAACTTTTGGGCCTCTTTAATTTTGACAAACAACTCGGGGCTCTGCCTGAATCATAAATACTCTTACAGATTGAGTATCTACCACAAAATCCAAACCAGAAAGACAACATTCTTCTACTAGATCAGATACACTGCTAGTGATCAAGGACATATTGCATTCTTTTCTGCTCAAAACATCGGCTGCTGCATTCGACTTGCTTGGATAATATTTTATCTCGCAATCATAGTCTTTCAACAAGTCTAACCAACGCCTCTGTCTCATGTTCAACTCCGCTTGTGAAAAGAGGTATTTCAAACTCTTATGATCAGTGAATATCTCAACTGTCTCCCCATACAAGTAGTGACGCCAAATCTTTAAGGCAAAAACCACTGCTGCTAGTTCCAAGTCATGCATTGGGTATTTAGACTCATGTGGCTTCAATTGTCGTGAAGCATAGGCAACAACACGGCCATGCTGCATTAATACACAACCCAGTCGTTGATGTAAAGCATCAGTGTGCACTGTAAATCCTCCTACACCTGATGGAATAGTCTGAACTGGAGCACTAGTCAATCTCTTTTTAAGTTCAAAAAAACTAGCCTCACATGCCGGTGACCAATAAATGGTACATTCTTTTGTGTCAGCTGCGTAATTGGCCTCGCAATCTGTGAGAATCCTTCAATAAATCTGCGATAATAGCCTGCCAAACCCATAAAACTATGTACCTCAGGAACTGATGTCGGTCTAGACCAATTTATGACTGCCTCAACTTTACTCGGATCAACTGATATACCAGCACTCGAAATCACATGTCCAAGGAAAACCACTCTATCCAACCAAAACTCGCATTTGGATAATTTAGCATACAACTTTTCAGTTCTCAAAATTTGCAAAACAGCTCTCAAGTGCTCGGCATGCTCAAATTCAGATTTTGAATAAATAAGAATATCATCAATGAAGATCACAACAAATTGATCTATATACCGTTGAAACACACGTTTCATCAAATCCATAAATACCGCAGGTGCATTGGTCAACCCAAAAGGCATAACCAAAAATTCAAAATGCCCATACCTGTTACGAAAAGCAGTCTTAGGCACATCTGCCTCTCTAACTCTTAACTGATGATATCCGGATCTTAAATCAATCTTAGAATATACCGAAAAACCCTGCAACTGGTCAAAAAGATCATCAATCCTTGGCAAAGGATACTTATTCTTTACTGTGGCTTTATTCAACTGTCTATAATCAACACAAAGCCTCATTGATCCATCTTTCTTCTTCAAGAATAAAACCGGAGCACCCCATGGTGAAACACTTGGTCTTATATATCCTTTAGCCAATAGATCCTCAAGTTGTTCCTTTAGTTCTCTTAGTTCAATTAGTTCCATCCTATAAGGAGCTCTAGAAATAGGCTGTGTACCTGGCATCAACTCAATGTTGAACTCAACCTCTTGGACTGGAGAAAATCCTGGAATTTCATCTGAAAATACATCTGAAAATTCACTAACAATTGGAATATCTGCCAATTTAGGTACAGACCTTGAAATTTCAATTGCATAAACCAAGAAACATTCTGCTCATTTCTGCAATCTGTCATATCAGGCCTAAACTTAACAATCTTCTGAAAACAATCTACAGTAGCCTGTATCTTATCAACATGTCAATACAACCTATGCAGTCAAAATCAGACATCTCCAACACAATGCAATCAAGCTCAATGACATTATCCTCATAACGAAATTCACAACCACTTATCATTTCAGCTGACCTCATCACTTTGCCCAGTGGAGTAGAAATAGATAATGTAGATGATAATGGCATAGAATGCAATGTGACAAAGTGCTCAGCTATGAAAGTCTGTGATGCACCAGTATCCATCAAAACATAAGCAGGATAACCTAAGAGAAAACAATTACCTGCAATGACATTATCTGGAGCATTATGTGACTCATTCTCAGTGAGTGCAAAAACTCGAGCCTACTGTCTAGGTGGTTGTCCTACCCGGTGACTACCACTCTGTTTGTTCTGTTCTGATCGATTTGACGGCTGATAGGAATGAACTGTAGGAGTCTGGCGATTCTGATGAGGTGTCTGTCTCGATGATCCCCCACTCTGAGATATATCACTGCCACGATTAGGACACACTCGAGCATAGTGTCCCATCTGGTTACACAAATGGCAAGCTCCCGAAACTCCTCTACACTGATCGGTATAATGTCTACCACTGCACTGACCACAAGTCGGGCCTGAATAACCAGTGCTCTGAACTGAACCAGACTGTCTCGATCCACTAGAACTCGAAAAATTACTGCCATGTCTCTTGAATTGCTAGCTTCTAGCCCTAAATTGTTCTCTTGTTTTGCCACTGTTTCCGCCACAATTACCCTGTCTGAACTGCTATCGGAACTGTGGTTGTTGGGGTCGTTGCGAATATTGAGAACCTCTCTGCCTAATGATTCCACTTTCAGCTCCCTTGGCTCGATCAAGAGCCTCAACAAAAGTTTTAGGCCTTTCGGTATTAACCAAGGTAAAGATATCAAGGTTAAGACCATTTATGAAGTAATCGGCCTTAGCTTATTCATCGGATGCTACATGAGGAGCAAATCTCAGTAAATTTGAGAACTTAGAAACATAGTCCTCAACATTCAGATTTCCCTGCTTTAAATTTGCAAACTCGGCTCCCCTATCTTTCCTGTAAGAGGTAGGAAAGAAACGATGATAAAATTCAGATTTAAAAATATCTCAGGTAACAATCGTACCTCGACCCTCTAAAGCTTTCTTTGTCATGATCCACCAACTCCTATCAACTTCTAATAACTGATGAACAACTAATTTGATTCTACGATCATCTGGATACTCAAGATATTCAAATAATTGATCCATATTCTCCAACCAGCTCTCACACTCTAATGCATTCTCGGTACCCTTCAACATTGGTGGGTGAAAAGACTGAAATCTGGCTAATAGTATCTCCATCGGAGTCGGAGTTATATCCATCTGAGTATGAGTAGCACTGCCTTGATCTTGTGCCACTAGTATGTTCTGTCTAGATCTACCACAACCTCTACCTCGAGTAGCCATGCCTGATATACAATATATCAACACATATAAAATCACAATATCATAATCATCTCAATCTTGTATCAATCATCTCTGGCTCTCGAGACTCAACAATCTCAAAAATCTCAAATAAACCTCAACAATATAGTATCTCAATTATGATCATGTATTTCACATTACGGCATAGTGAAAATGCTAGCAAATATATCAAATGATCAAGCAATTCGAACTGACTCGATCTACCCTATTCCCAAATATCTTACGCTCTGATACCACCTAATGTGGGGCCCCGGATCTGATATCTAATATTAATAATTATAAATGTAACAAACCAAATGATTTAGTAAAATATATAATTTGTTGTTCAGAAACTGACATAAACATCTTCAAAATAATTTAAAGGTCTCAAATTTTTTTTTTTTTGAATATAAGTTTCAACATGCCAAAATAAACTAGTGGCCAAATTAATCCAAACATCATCAAATAGCTCCTAAGACCCGAGAATCCCACTCTACCTCGTACCTCCTCGCTTGAAGCTGGACTCTGGTATCCCAAGCCTCGCCTCACCTACCATCAAACACATGAAAACAAGAGGTAGCCGACGTGCCGGTGAGTATAAACCCAGTATGATACAATCAATAACATATGAAAATTTAATTTCACAAAGTTCATATAAATTCATAAAGATGCAAAATAATGCAATGTATGATCAGAAGATGTGGGCTGTCAATAAATCTCAAGATCAAGTGAATCATCTGGTCATAGGGTACCCAAGGAAAGAGAATCCCCCAGCAATATCCACCGACTTATCCGCTCGGGGTGGGTTGCTGTGTACTACAATCCCAGGACTATGGTGCGCCTATATTGAGTGTTCAAGCCATAGCAGCGACCTCCGCATACACTATGCCAACTCAACTTTAGCCCCATATGTCCAACAAATCAATAAATCAAAGCGACCTCCGCCATATCAAATCTGAATCGATAAGTGGCTCAATATGCATTGTAATGATGCATTTCAATCTCATCAAGTCAATATCATAATAAGCTCATCTCAAAAGATCAATCATCAACAAATCACAAGTAATTCATCAAGCCATCGAATTTTCAATTTAAAATAAAAATGATACTTGTACCTCGTATGTTACCGACCGTAACATACCTTTCAAATATTATCAACAAGAGATCAAAATATATGGTTGAGAAGTCTTGAACCTCTGAATTCTACTATAACTCAAGAACTTTAATCATCTATCAAAACAGAGTAGTTTCTGTTCAAAATTCATAATTAATTCAATTCTACTTCAAATCAAGATCCGCAGATTAGATATTGAAGAAAACTATAATCCCAACAATTGTGTAAAGAATGAATCCGTATCATTTCTTAACCGTAATATTCCATAAAAACATTCATTGAATCATTTTATCAAACACGTGGCGTGCGTGCTAAAGAGTTAGCTCCTTTACTTTGTCCTTGTCTTCAATTCCATTTATTTTCAAAATATCAATACATACAATATACATAATCAATAATTTAAAGGAACTAAAATCAATTGAATCTTCATTTATCATATACATAGCTCATAAGATGCATTCAAAGGAAGAATCTACTTACAACCACTTGAAGATTTGATAATCTTAACACCTTGACAATAATCCTACAACACAATAACAGTAATAATACCATCAATCATTATATTAACAATTTTACCTCAACACTCAAACCAAACAACCCATTGTTTTTGTAACACCTCTGACCGATTTCATAAAATAACACAGCGGAAATTAAAAATTTTACTTGAAGAGATGAAGGATTTATAACTGTGAGGCCCGGGGCCGAAGAGGGCGGGGGGTGATCGCCGGTGCCATCAGTTGCACGGACAATGAGCGGCTCCTGGCAGGCTTCTAGGTGAAGGGAACATGAATGAACCGAACCCACACGGGAATGAGAGGGATTCCGAGACTGTTCAATGTAATGGACTGTACAGTTGAAGAGGGCTTAAAAGATTTGATTTGTACTACTCATATCACGAAGGTGCATCTTCTTTTCGGTAGCTCATCACATAAGAACTCCAAAGTTAAACGTGCTTGACTTGGGGCAATTTTGGGATGGGTGACCTCCTGGGAAGTTTCCCAGGGTGCGTGTGAGTGAGGACATAAGCACGCTGGAAAGACTCGTCTTGATACAGTGAGGGTCGTCGAATCTGGGGCGTTACAAGTGGTATCAGAGCCGACCTCTCTTAGTACGGTGTTGTTCGGGGACGAACCAAGCGGAAGCTGGTGGGCATGTGAGGCCCGGGGCCGAAGAGGGCGGGGGGTGATCGCCGGTGCCATCAGTTGCACGGACAATGAGCGGCTCCTGGCAGGCTTCTAGGTGAAGGGAACATGAATGAACCGAACCCACACGGGAATGAGAGGGATTCCGAGACTGTTCAATGTAATGGACTGCACAGTTGAAGAGGGCTTAAAAGATTTGATTTGTACTACTCATATCACGAAGGTGCATCTTTTTTTCGGTAGCTCATCACATAAGAACTCCAAAGTTAAGCGTGCTTGACTTGGGGCAATTTTGGGATGGGTGACCTCCTGGGAAGTTTCCCAGGGTGCGTGTGAGTGAGGACATAAGCACGCTGGAAAGACTCGTCTTGATACAGTGAGGACAGTCGTTGAATCTGGGGCGTTACAATAACTTTCTTGACATAAACCCATTTTCAATCAAAAGTATATACATGATCCATCAAATGTTGCATCAAAATACAAAATATTATTTTGATCATGTCCAACAATGCTAACAAAATAGCCTTCTTCCTTCCATCTTCTATGCATATGACATCGGCTCCAATCAACGTCCTGGCCCGTCACTCTTATATGCATCACATTAAATAACTGGAATGAGTATAAAACTCAGCAATTGAAACTCTTACATAACAATGTATACATATCACACTCTGTAAAACATAGCTTTGAAATCATTAAATACCATCTAACTCTTGAAACATGAATAACATAGTATAACATAACAATAACGATGGTATTTCTCTTTTCTCTAATGGATTGATATTTCAATAGTATCTCTATCTTTGTACCTATATCCCATCGATATAAATTGATAATATCCCATCGATATAAATCGATAATCTGTTGGGATATAAGCCTATAGTCGTTGATCAACTAATTGCATGCAATCTCTGACTATCTCTTTATCAATCCAATAAATCAATTTGAACTCTCTCTTTGGCATTAAATCAAACACTTTGAAGACCCTTCTCTTTTGCATTCCCTTTGACATAATTGAGACATACAAATGTCTCTAATATACAACAAAGTGTATCAACACATAACATGAATTAAGTGGAAGGGAATACCATATTAAAACCATTGAAATACAATACATATAATTCATGTGAGCACCAGAAATGAATTCCACTTACAACCAATGGAAACCTTGAATCTAATCTCTTGGTACAAAACCTACAACAATAAACCATGAATAGAACCATCAACAAAATAATCATAAACTCATACCATAAAACCCATAAAACCAACACAATCAATCATTCCATAATTTCTCCAACACCAAAATCCAAGAATAACTAAACCACAAGCTTACCTTAGCTCCTTGAACCCAAAAGAACCTTGTTCTCACTTCAATAATCCAACAATAAGCTTGAATCAAAGGATCAAAGATGGAAAAGTAGGAACCCTAGTCTCCCTTGCTGAAGAAATCGAGAAGTAGAGGAGAGAAATGATAGAGAAGTGAACCAACTCTTGTATTTAATCACTTAAAACCGAAAACACGACTTTACTGTACATGCATCGCGGGTGCGCTAAGCCTTGGACCGCGGGTGCGCTGCGTGTACTAGACATCATCCGAAAATCTGAAAACGTCGACCGCGGGTGCACTAAGTTTTTTACCGCGGGTGCGGTGTCGCCTCTGCCCAAACACCGCGGGTGCGGTGCCTTTCCTGGCGCGGGTGCAGGTCTCCTCTGTAGCCAACAATAAACTTTGCAACTAAAATCGAATCGCAACGTCGCTACTCCTCATAATTCGACAACACTCTCAACAAGAAAGTTGCACCTCTATGTCTTATCTAGCCACTACAATTGGCCTCATACCAATTGGCTCAACATACGAATTACCATGAATTAAACCGCAACGACGCTACAAAACAACTACACATCCTCTATATCAACAATACTATGAATCATAAATAAAAATTCTTAACATCTAAACTATACTCAAACTTAACCAAATAGTCCATAAACATAAGAAATCTTAAATCGTACCGTTCACCAAGCTTGGATATTACAATCTCCCCACCTTGAAGGAATTTCGTCCCAAAAATTGACGTCACTGCGTAAACAACTCAGGATACTTTCCTTTCATCTCATCCTCTGGTTCCCACGTGGCTTCTTCAATCAATTGATTCTTCCAAAGAACTTTAACAATGCCGATCTCTTTCTTTCTCAATACTTTAACTTTGCGATCCAGAATCTGGACTGGAATCTCTTGGTACATAAAATTCGGCGTCAAATCCAATGGCTCGTGACGAAGAACATGGGAAGGATTCGCAATATACTTCCTGAGCATGGAGACATGAAAAAAATTGTGAACTCTATCAAGATCTGGTGGTAAGGCTAATCTGTAAGCTCGATCACCAACTCTGTCCAATATCTCAAATGGGCCTATAAACCTTGGACTCAACTTTCTCTTTTTGCCAAACCGCATCATACCTTTAAGAGGTGCAATCTTCAAGAACACGTGATCACCAACCTTAAACTGCAACGGCCTTCGCCGTACATCAGCATAACTCTTCTGTCTTGACTGTGCTATCTTAATCCTCTCTCGAATAACAGCAACAACATCAGCTATCTGTTGGACCAACTCTGGACCCAACATCTTTCTCTCACCAATCTCATCCCAATATAAGGGAGATCTATATTTTCTGCCATAAAGTTCTTCATACGGTGCCATGCCAATCGTCGCTTGGTAACTGTTCTTGTACGTGAACTCAACAAGAGGCAATTTGGAATCCCAACTACCAGGATAGTCGATAGTACAAGCTCTGAGCATATCCTCCAAATCTGAATAACTCTCTCTGATTGACCATCGCTCTGAGGATGATATGCTGTACTGAATGCTAACCGTGTACCCAAGGCTCTGTGCAAACTCTTCCAAAACTCTGAAGTAAATCTAGGGTCACGATCAGACACGATCGACACAGGAACACCATGAAGTCTAACAATCTTTGCTATGTACTCTTCGGCATACTGGTTCATGGAATACGTTGTTTTGACTGGAAGAAAATGCGCTGACTTGGTCAACCGATCAACGATAACCCAAATAGAGTTATATCCTTTCTGCGTCCTAGGAAGACCAATCACGAAGTCCATTGTAATGTGCTCCCATTTCCATTGAGGAATCGGCAATGACTACAATGTCCCAGCAGGTTTCTGGTGTTCGATTTTCACCTGCTGACAAGTTAGGCACTGAGAAACAAACATGGCAATATCCTTCTTCATACCTGGCCACCAATAGAGTCTTCGAAGATCCTGATACATCTTGGTACTACCTGGATGTATCGAGTATAGCGCGGTATGCGCCTCTGTCAAGACGTCTCGCCGAATATCATCACTAGTAGGAATACATATACGGCCTCTGAATGTCATCAAACTATCCTTATTCATCCCAAACTCTGAATTACCTCTCTCCTATGCTCTATCTCTCATCTCTGTCAACTGCACATCATTGACCTGCTCTCTACGGATTCTTTCCGTCAATGTAGCTCGAATGATCAACTGCTGAAAAGCGAGCAATGGTTCCCGGTATTACCAAAGTTATCTCTTCTCGTTGCAAATCTAACAACAACGGTTTCTGGATCATAGAACTCAAAGATGAACTCGACTTACGGCTCAATGCATCTGCTACAACATTCTCCTTCCCAGGGTGGTAACTAATCATCACATCATAATCTTTGACAAGCTCTAACCACCATCTCTGTCGCATATTGAGTTCTTTCTGGGAAAACAAATACCTTAAACTCTTGTGGTCCGTGAAAATTTCACACTTTTTGCCATATAAATAGTGTCTCCAGATTTTCAAGGCGAATACCACAGCTGCCAGTTCCAGATCATGCGTAGGATAATTTTTCTCGTAGTCCTTCAACTGATGAAAAACATAGGCTATAACCTTTCCACGTTGCATCAGCACTGCACTGAGGCCCTTCTTCGACGCATCAGTATAAACAACAAAGTCCTCTGAACCACTAGGCAATGCAAGTACTGGAGCTGTCGTCAACCTATCTTTCAACTCTTGAAATCCACTTTGGCATTTATTGGACCACTCAAACTTCACAGTCTTCCTCGTTAGATTGGTTAATGTCATGGCAATCTTGGAAAAATCTGAAATAAAACGACGATAATAACCCTCCAAACCAAGAAAACTGCGTACCTCTGATACAGTGGTAGGGATAGGCCACTTCTGTATCACCTCTATTTTCGCTGGATCAACAGCTAAACCATCCTTCGAAACAACATGGCCTGAGAAAGAAATCTGCTCCAACCAGAACTCACATTTCTTCAACTTAGCATACAACATCTTCTCTCTCAACAATTGAAGAACAACTCTGAGGTGCTCTGTGTGAAGCTCTCTGGTCTTGGAATAAATCAATATATCATCAATGAAAACAATGACAAAGCTATCCAATACGTCTTGAACACTCGGTTCATAAGATCCATGAAGGCTGAAGGAGCATTAGTCAGACCGAACGACATCACAAGAAATTCGTAATAACCATACCTGATCCGGAACGCCGTCTTAGGTATATCAGACTCCCTAACTTTCAACTGATAATAGCCAGATCGCAAATCTTTGAAAACACTGTAGCCCCCTACAATTGATCAAAAAGGTCGTCTATTCGTGGCAACGGATATTTATTCTTGATCGTCACTTTGTTGATTTCTCTGTAATCAATGCAAAGCCGCAAAGACCCGTCTTTCTTCTTGACAAAAAGAACCGGAGCTCCCCAAGGCAAAGAACTCGGCCGAATAAAACCCTTATCCAATAGATCCTGCAACTGCGTCTTCAATTCTTTTATCTCTGTCGGGGCCATTCTGTAAGGAGCCTTAGAAATAGGAACCGTACCTGGAACTAGATCAATCACAAACTCTACATCTCTGTCCGGCGGTAAACCCGGCACATCATCCTCAAATACATCAGGGAACTCTCTCACAACATCAATATCATCAATATTCAAATTCACCATGCTATCCATATCCACAATCGAAGCCAAAAACCCATCACAACCTCTAAACAACAACTTCTTAGCCTCAAGACAAGAAATAAAATGCAGGACCAGCGAAGTACCTGCACTGGTGAGCATAGCTTCCTTATTTCCATCATCTGCAAATTTCACAGTCTTAGCAACGCAATCAATCACTGCACGGTAAGTTGATAGCCAATCCATGCCAAGTATAATATCAAACGCAACCATCGGAATAACAATAATATCGGCATAAACCACTCGCTCATCAATTTGAACAGAACACGCATACACAATAGACGTCGGGCATAACACATCCTCAGAAGGCAATACAACATTAAATTGGAGGGGAAGAACAGCAGGAACTAAACCCAAAGATCTCAAAAATAGTTCAGACATAAAAGAATGAGTAGCACCTGTATCAATCAATGTCGTAGCTACTCTTCCTGAAATTAAAATAGTGCTAGAGATCACAGAAGAATCATGGTTTATACCTTCCTTCGTCATGGTGAAGATGCGACCCTGCACCTTCTCTTTACTCAATCTTCTCGGACAGTCCTTGGCGATATGGCCTGCAGTGCCACATCGGTAGCAAGTGTGATTACCAAATCTGCACTCTCCCCTATGTTGCCTACTGCACTTTGGACACAACGGCTTCTCAAGATCAAATGGAACTGTCGGTGCTTTAGAACTCGGCTCTATTTTGCCTTTCCCCTTGAAATTGCCTTTCCATCTTTGGCTCGAACCTTGACCTCTTTGAGCAATAGCCTGTTGCCTCGCCTGTCTCTCTCTAGCGATATCTGTCTCATCTTGCTCGGCTAACAATGCCTTAGCCACAATCTCTTTAAATGTCACCGCCTTAGACATATTGATGTCCGCTCTGATCTCTGCTCGAAGTCCTCTAATGAAATGAGCACCCTTATCTTTGTCATTCGAGGCAATATAGGGGGCAAACAGACAGCCCTCCTCAAACTTCAATATGTACTCGTCAACATTCATACCTCCCTGTCGAAGCTCTAAAAACTCAATCACCTTCCGAGCACGAAGTGTATCCGGGAAATACTTGTCATAGAAAAGATACGTAAAATCTTGCCACTTCAATGCCGGAACATCAACACTTACCTTGGTGGCATTCCACCAAATACGTGCAGCTTTGACAAGCATGAATACTGCACAACCAACTCTGTCCTTGTCTTCATACCTGTGATGATCAAATATCGCCTCAAGTTCTTTAATCCACTCTACAGCCACCAATGGATCAGTGCATCCTGCAAACTCAGGCGGATCCATCCTCTTAAAAGCAGTAAAGATCCCATCAGTCCCAATCGCTTGAACCATTTGGCCTCTCCCTTGGCCTCTACCCTGACCTGAACCTTGCAAATGGAGCAACTGTTGAATCTGTTCACTGTGAACCTTGGCTTGCTCGTTCAGTAATTTGCCGAACTCGCCAACAACTCTCGATGAGGAACAATCCTCACCCTCTGAATCCTTTCTCTTAGGAGGCATTAACTCCTACAATGTGCTCACATAATACATATCAACTGATAACAATGAATAGATGTAGAAGAAGACATATCCGGACAGTTTAAAGTAGACGAAGTCATATGCATTGATCCGAAGAACGTTGCTCTGATACCACTAAATGTAACACCTCTGACCGATTTCATAAAATAACACAGCGGAAATTAAAAATTTTACTTGAAAAAAGGAATGATTTATAACTTTCTTGACATAAACCCATTTTCAATCAAAAGTATATACATGATCCATCAAATGTTTCATCAAAATACAAAATATCATTTTGATCATGTCCAACAATGCTAACAAAATAGCCTTCTTCCTTCCATCTTCTATGCATATGACCTCGGCTCCAATCAACGTCCTGGCCCGTCACTCTTATCTGCATCACATGAAATAACTGGAATGAGTATAAAACTCAGCAAGTGAAACTCTTACATAACAATGTATACATATCACACTCTGTAAAACATGGCTTTGAAATCATTAAATATCATCGAACTCTTGAAACATGAATAACATAGTATAACATAATAATAACGATGGTATTTCTCTTTTCTCTGATGGATTGATATTTCAATAGTATCTCTGTCTCTGTACCTATATCCCATCGATATAAATCGATACTCTATTGGGATATAAGCCTATGGTCGTTGATCAACTAATTTCATGCAATCTCTGACTATCTCTTTATCAATCCAATAAATCAATTTGAACTCTCTCTTTGGCATTAAATCAAACACTTTGAAGACTCTTCTCTTTTGCATTCCCTTTGACATAATTGAGACATACAAATGTCTCTAATATGCAACAAAGTGTATCAATACATAACATGAATCAAGTGGAAGGGAATACCATATTAAAACCATTGAAATACAATACATATAATTCATGTGAGCACCAGAAATGAATTCCACTTACAACCAATGGAAACCTTGAATCTAATCTCTTTGTACAAAACCTACAACAATAAACCATGAATAGAACCATCAACAACTCAATAATCACAAACTCATACCATAAAACCCATAAAACCAACACAATCAATCATTCCATAATTTCTCCAACACCATAATCCAAGAATAACTAAACCACAAGCTTACCTTAGCTCTTTGAACCCAAAAGAACCTTGTTCTCACTTCAATAATCCAACAATAAGCTTGAATCAAAGGATCAAAGATGGAAAAGTAGGAACCCTAGTCTCCCTTGGTGAAGAAATCGAGAAGTAGAGGAGAGAAATGAGAGAGAAGTGAACCAACTCTTGTATTTAATCACTTAAAACCGAAAACACGACTTTACTGTACATGCACCGCGGGTGCGCTAAGCCTTGGACCGCGGGTGCGCTGCGTGTACTGGATATCATCCAAAAATCTGCAAACGTCGACCGCGGGTGCAGTAATTTTTTTACCGCGGGTGCGGTGTCGCCTCTGCCCAAACACCGCGGGAGCGGTGCCTTTCCTGGCGTGGGTGCACTCTTCTCTGTAGCCAACAATAAACTTTGCAACTAAAATCGAATCGCAACGTCGCTACTCCTCATAATTCGACAACACTCTCAACAATAAAGTTGCACCTCTATGTCTTATCTAGCCACTACAATTGGCCTCATACCAATTGGCTCAACATACGAATTACAATGAATTAAACCGCAACGACGCTACAAAACAACTACACATCCTCTATATCAACAATACGATGAATCATAAATAAAAATTCTTAACATCTAAACTATTGTAACGCTCTGATCGGTTTTGATAAAATAGCAGCGGAATACTAAAAATTTCCTTTGAAGGGAGGAAGGATCAAAAATTTCTTGACATAAAAACATTTACAATCAAAAGTATATACATGATCAATGAAATGATACAACAAAATACAAAATATCATTTTTGTGATCATGTCCAAAATGCTAGCAAAAGTAGCCTTCTTCCTTCCCTCTCATATGCATATGACTCCGGCCCCAATCAACGTCCCGGCTCGTCGCTCTTATCTGCATCACATGAAATAACTGAAATGAGTATAAAACTCAGCAAGTGGAACTCTTACATAGCAATGGACATATATATATCATACATACTCTATAAAACATGGCTTTGAAATCATTAAATACCATCAACTCTTGAAACATGAATAACATAGCATAATATAACAATAGGATGATATTTCACTTTTCTCTGTTGGATTGATACCTATATAGTATCTCTGTCTCTGTACCTATATCCCATCGATATACATCGATAACTCTGAGGGATATAAGCCTATGGTCGTTGATCAACTAATTGCATGCAATCTCTGACTATGTATCTATCAATCCAATAAATCATTTAAACTCTCTCTTTGGCATTAAATCAAACACTTTGAAGACTCTTTTCTCTTGTATTCCCTTTTTCACAATTGAGATATAAAATGCCTCCATAATATACAACAAAGTGTATCAATACATATCACGAATCAAATGAAGGGAATAGCACATTAAAACAATTGAAACACCATACATATATTATCATGTGAGCACAAGGAATGAAATTCCACTTACAACCAATAGAACCCTTGAATATAATCTCTTGGTACACAACCTACAACAATAAACCATGTATTGCACCATTATCATCTCAATAATCACAAACCCATACCATTAAATCCATAAAACCAACACAATCCACAAACCCAATACTTCTCCTAACACCAAAACCAAGAAATAAACAAACCCATAAGCTTACCTTAGCTCTTAGAACCCACAATAACTTTGCTCACACTACAAAACTCCAACAAGATGCAAGAATCAAAGAGATGAAGTGAAAGGAAATGGAACCCTAGCCTTCACTTGAGCTCCAAACCGAGAGAATTGAGATAAATGAGAGAAATGAGAGTAACTCTACCATTTATATCACTTAAATCTCGAAAACACGCATCTACTGTTCACCGACCGCGGGTGCGCTAGCCCTTGCACCGCGGGTGCGCTATACCTTCGGCACCTCATTCAAAAATTCGAAAATGACGACCGCGGTTGCGGTAACTCTTACACCGCGGGTGCGGTGTGTCTTCGGCAACTCAACCAAAAATCTGAAATAACGACCGCGGGTGCGGTCTTCTTTTGAGCGCGGGTGCACTCTCCTCTGAACCAACAATACTCTTCGCAACTAAACCGAATCGCAACGTCACTTCTCTTCATATATTGGAAACACTCCCAACAAGAAAGTTGCACCTCTATAACATATCTAACCACTCCAATTGGCCTCATACCAATCGGCTCAACATACAAATTACCAAGAATTAAATCGCAACGACGCTACAATATAACCACACAACATCTATAATCAACAATACTATAAACCATAGATCAAAACTCTTAACATCTAAACCATGCTTAAACTTGACCAAATAGTCCATAAACATACGAAATCTTAAACCGTACCGTTCACCAGGCTTGAATATTACAACTATAATCAAACTTAACCAAATAGTCCATAAACATAAGAAATCTTAAACCGTACCGTTCACCAAGCTTGGATATTACTGTTTTCCCTTCAACCACTAACCCAAGGAAATAAGCTTTCTTACCTTGCTTCTAAAGTCTTGAGGAGAAGAACTTATAATCTCCAAGCAAAGATTAAGGCTTCAATCAAAGATTAATGTCTTGGAAGATATTGAATTGAAGGAGAAATGAGGAACCCTAGCTCTAAACCGAGGGAGAGAAATGAGGATGAGAAGAAATGATACAAAAATCATTCCTCAATCTAATATATACCATTCAAACCTCAAAACACGTTTTTTATACATGTGCTGGGCGCCATGGCCCATGTTTTGGCGCAGCCGCACGCCCCTTGCTGCCCAAACACCAAAAATGTCAGCAACCGGCATGCTAGGGCGCCGGATCCTGCGCGATGGCGCACGGAATTCTGCCAAAAACGCATTTTTAACGTCCGAATTTGCAAAAGTGATCAACATAAAAGTTGTAGCCCTATGTCTTGGCTTGCATCTCCAATTCGCCTCATGTCATTTGGAGGTCTGAGTAAAGAGTTATGCTCAATCTCCCAACATGTGTCAGTGCAGGAACGACGATACACACAACACACTTCGGGCCACTTTTGTCTTGTCTTCCCTAATGATTTGACCAAAACTCAAAACATGAAAGTTATAGCCTTATGTCTTATCTTTCTTATGAAAGTAGCCTTACATCATTTGAATCAATATACAAAACATTATGCTAAAAACAACAACTACTGCCATATTTTTCATATCGTTTCTGCACTTCCATTACCTATTTAGCTCAAATTCAACCTTTGATTCTACCCATCCATTATCTATTTCATTCTATAACATTCATTATCATGCATATCATAACGTAAAGCCATAAACCATCACAACTACTATAATGGCCCGAAAATTCATGTTTGAAAATTTGCGAAAAAATTAAAAATTTTCTTTTTTTTTAAATAATTAAAATTGCCTCATTCATAAATGAACTGATAAATAAAGTTTGATGTTCAAAATGACAGTGGAAGAAATTAACATTTTCGAAATAACAGTAAAAGTTTATCCAACGATAATTAAAATATTTGAGCAATCAAATAATAATAAATGCTGAACTGAGGTCCTCGGGTCCTACTACTGCCGACTCGAGCTGGCTCACTGGTCCCCTCCCTCGATCCCGACATCATCAGCACCTACAACAATCAAGTCTAGTGAGTCTAAAGACTCAACATGCATATATCGTAAATAACGAGTAAATAAATAGTAAAATTGCATGCAAGTGAAAATATCATGTCATGAGGCATATCGTAAAAATGTCGTGTCATGATTAATTATAATACGTGCATCACTGAACTGGGAAATCATAAATGAAACTGGTTGCTCCTTGGAGCCCTGTCATGAAATAACTTGTAATAACTTTCTGGTGAGATTATGGTCTACGCAAGTGGTCCCTGAACTGAACTGAACTGAGCTGACCGGTAACTGGCAACCGGGTTTAATAATGTTTGTCTGATCAGACTAATGCCACAGTATACTTGGTGGTACAACTGAACTGATCGGTAACTGGCGACCGAAACCGGTAACTGGCGACCGGGTGAAGTACTGATAGTAAAGTGACCACAAGCAATATCGCATAAATCTCAAAATGAATATTTTTGCACGTAATATAATTAATTAACATAATTAAATATCTTGTAATAATTTTACTGATTGGATTGGATCGCTTCCAGGCTCGCTGCAAGCTAAATATGCCATGAAAAATATGCAATAGCTTTTACTTGACCAACTATGCAATTAAATCCGAAAACTGAGACAATTGCGCCTAACGACTTCGTATTTAATCATGACTCCGTGCCAACCCGAACCAACACCGAACCATCAAGTAGTCATGATTAAAATACGCCTAAAATGATGAAATAATGCTCCTAAAATAGTGAGGGCTGAAATCTAGGTGAATGGAGGCCAAAACATGAAACGCTCTTTCGAGAGCCAATTTGGCACATCGCACCGTAAATTCTCGTACGACCTCAAAAATGATCCGAATCACTAACCGCCAAAAACATGACTTTCCTAACATGATGAGGCACTGTCCAGTCCAAGGCCATAGGCTAGAAGCCAACCAAGAACTCGAAACACGCCTGCGAACAACAGCAAGCTTGCTGTCAAAATTACAGCAGCTGTGCATTCGCTTCCCTTGTGTCGTTTTCGAGACTACCGGCCATTGGGGCTTGAACCACCGACCAGAGGCTCTTACCAACATCCCAAGGAATGATTTGAACCATGGCTATGGGCCCTAGGCCAGCCACAATTTGCATCACACCAGCAAAAACCGAAAAGTCCTACCCGAGCACCAATTCTGCACGTCGGGCCATTGCTCTTGTTTTGCTGTCACCGATCATTCCACTGGCCATTTGATTGATCAAGACACG
This sequence comes from Primulina tabacum, assembly GCF_025594145.1. NCBI lineage: Eukaryota > Viridiplantae > Streptophyta > Magnoliopsida > Lamiales > Gesneriaceae > Primulina > Primulina tabacum. Next base: position 40,800,164 of record NC_134551.1, read on the forward strand.
ATCTAGACATCTAGGGGCATGGTATGTACCGTGGCTAAGGGCCATAGGCCAAACAAGATCCACACCACTCCACAATATTCGAAACACGCATGCTGGAAAAAGGGGAGGGCCGAAAGGGTGCTGGGCTGTTCTTGAGTTTTATTTAAAAAAACCGATTCACCATCGACCAAGCCTCCAAAAGGGTGACTTAGTCACATCTTAGACATGCTAGGGAGATGTTCTAACCATGGCTATAGCCTTTATTACAGCAAAGATCAGATCCACTTCCCTTGACAGCCCACAACAGATTTCGAAACTCAATATGGCAAAGATGGTGAGTTGCTGTCATCTTCGGTTTCTCTCATGCATGGGGCTTGTTTGAATGGACCAACATGGTCTTAATGCAATCTAGTACATGTCTAGATGTAGCGTAGTGAGCCTGGAGTCGAACCATCCACCTGAAACAACAAAACAAGAGAACCCGTGAAGCTTGTCATGGAAACCGAAAATCTGCATGTTTTGTTTTCTGAAAATTCCTTGGTATGATTCGGTTTTTGCATGGAAATGATGATCATGTAATGAAAAAAAATGATAATAGGACTTGATTGAAGAGTCAAGGAAGAACATATGCATGCCTGGTTCGTTTTGAAAGAAAAATGAATGAATAAAACGACTCGGCGCGGAGGAGGTGGAGTGATCTTGCTACCTTGCTTCTTCACTCGGTTTTCTCTCTTGTTTCTAGCTAGCACCTCTCGATTTTTTTTCCCTCTCAAAATGACTCTGAATTTCGAGACTAAGGGAGGGGAATGGTGGTTAAGAGAGTGAGGAGAAGGGTTGCAATTAAAAAGGGATTCAAATGCATGACCAAGTCTTTTTTTTTTTTTGAAATTTTAATTTGGTTTGATATCAAATATTCTTGGAGGGATTAAGGATGAGCAATGACCGATTATACATGCCAACCAAGTCTAGGATAATGATGGGTTAATAATTAAGTGGTGATTAAAAAAATGAAGGATTATCATGCTAGGAAATAATAAAGAAGGAGTCAAAGGTGGTGAGGTGTCAAAGGAATTGTTGTCTCACTTAAGGGGTGGCCGAAAATAATCAAATAAATGGAGGGGAAAATATTGTTTAGTTAGTAAATTTTTAAACCTTAAGAGCCTTACCTATCCTTTAAATAATTTATTGAATTAACACCTCAATTAAGGAATCTAAATGAACTTATTTCCTACTCACCTCAAGTAACTTAAATAATTCCTTAAACCTCCTTTTAACTTAAATCAACTTATTAGCTAGCTAAAATAAACTATGGGAATGATTTCTTAATCTTAAATTCTATCTCAAAACTCCAACTCTAGTCCGGTCTCACTGAATTAATTGAAAAGATAAAAATTTAAACTACTGCATAAAATAATTAACTTTAAAGAAAAGCATTTAAATACTCATGCAATAAAATCATTTTAATTTAAAATACTAGAATTATGCATGGCTTATACGTAGTCTAATTTACGGGTTCTACAACTCTCCCCCCATAAAAGAAATTTCGTCCTCGAAATTAAAACTCACCGAATAACTCGGGGTACCGACTCCTCATCTCTGGCTCAGACTCCCATGTAGCTTCCTCCTCTGAATGGTTGAGTCATTTGACTTTCACTCGCTTCACCAGTTTGTTCCGAAGCTTCTTCTCCTGTCTGTCTAAGATCTGCACTGGTCTCTCCTCATAAGATAAGTTCGGAGTAAGCTGCAACGGCTCAAAGTTCAAGACATGCGAAGGATTCGCCATGTACTTCCTCAGCATAGAGACGTGGAAGACATTGTGTACTCCGGTCAGATTCGGCGGAAGAGCCACACGATAAGCTAGCGTCCCAACTCTGTCGAGGATATCAAATGGTTCAATGAATCTCGGACTGAGCTTCCCTTTCTTCAAAAATCTCATGACACCCTTCATAGGTGCCACCTTCACAAAGACATGGTCGCCGACAGCAAACTCTAAATCTCTCCTCCTCTGGTCTGCATAGCTCTTCTGTCGACTCTGAGCAGTCCTCATCCTATCACGGATCTTGACTACTACATCGGCAGTCTGCTGAATAATCTCTGGACCCAACTCTGCTCGCTCTCCTACTTCATCCCAATGAACAGGAGATCTACACTTGCGACCATACAAAGCTTCATACGGAGCCATTCCTATAGACGACTGAAAGCAGTTGTTATAGGTGAACTCAACCAATGGCAAGTTCGACTCCCAACTCCCTGAGAAATCAATGATGCAAGCACGGAGAAGATCCTCCAAAATCTGAATGACTCACTCTGACTGCCCATCTGTCTGCGGATGGAAAGCTGTGCTAAACAGCAACTTCGTCCCCATAGTCGAATGCAAACTCTTCCAAAATGAGGAAGTAAATCTGGGATCTCTGTCAGATACGATAGAAACTGGAATACCATGAAGTCGGACTATCTCTCGGATATACAACTCCGCATACTGAATCATGGTGAAAGTCGTCTTAATAGGCAAGAAGTGCGCTGATTTGGTAAGACGATCAACAATCACCCAGATAGCATTCGATCCTCTGGCTGACTTCGGCAATCCGGTCACAAAGTCCATGGTAACATTCTCCCACTTCCACTCGGGAATAGGAAGAGGCTTGAGAAAACCTGCAGGTCTCTGATGCTCGGCCTTCACTAACTGGCAAGTCAGACACTCGGACACAAACTGTCTGATGTCCTTCTTCATACCAGGCCACCAATACAACAACTGTAAATCTTTGTACATCTTTGTACTCCCAGGGTGAATGGAGTACGGTGACATGTGTGCTTCTAATAAGATATCTGCTCGGATAGAATCACTGCTAGAGACCCATATCCTGTCTCGGTATCTCACAATACCATAGCTGACTGAATACAAGACACTGCCCTTGGCCTCATCTCTCTGCTTCCACTTGGCCAACTGCTCATCTGCTGACTGACCACTGCGAATACGATCCAGAAGGGAAGACTGAATGGTCAAGGTAGATAGACGGAGAACTCTACCTCGAGGATAAGTCTCAAGATCAAACCTCTGCATCTCAAACTGAAGAGGTTTCGAAACTGTCAAATGGGCCATCGCTGCAACTTTCCTGCTCAATGCATCCGCAACTACATTAGCTTTACCCGGGTGGTAGCTAATGTCACAATCATAGTCCTTCACGAGCTCCAACCAATGCCTCTGACGCATATTCAGCTCCTTCTGCGTAAAGAAATACTTGAGGCTCTTGTGGTCGGTAAAGATCTGGTACTTCTCTCCATACAGATAGTGCCTCCAAATCTTCAAGGCAAAAACTACTGCGGCCAACTCTAGATCATGGGTAGGGTAATTCTTCTCATGAGTCTTCAACTGTCTAGAAGCATAAGCTATCACCATCCCATGCTGCATCAATACGGCGCCAAGACCGAGCTTCGAAGCATCGGTATATAGAACAAACTCACCGGGCCCTGGCGGCATGGCCAAAACTGGTGCTGAGATAAGAGCTTGCTTCAAAGTATCGAAGCTCTTCTAACACTCCTCGCTCCAAACAAATTTCACATTCTTCTTTGTCAGTGCTGTGAGTGGAACTGCAATCGAGGAGAATCCCTTAATGAATTTTCGATAATATCCTGCTAGCCCAAGAAAACTGCGGATCTATGATGCATTCTGCGGCACAACCCAATCTCTGACGGCTGCAACTTTCGCTGGGTCTACCTCAATGCCACTGCTGGAAACAATGTGGCCTAAGAACGCCACCTTCTCTAACCAGAATTCGCATTTACTGAACTTTGCGAATAATTTGTGCTTCTGCAATGTGTGCAACACTGTGGTCAGATGCCTGCTGTGATCCTCCCGATTCTTGGAGTAGACGAGAATGTCGTCTATGAACACTATCACAAACTGGTCGAGGTATGGCTGAAATACGCGATTCATGAGATCCATGAAGATCGCTGGCGCATTCGTCAAACCGAACGGCATCACAAGGAACTCGTAGTGACCATAACGAGTCCTGAAAGCTGTCTTCGAAACATCGGCGTCTCTCACCCTCAACTGGTGATAACCTGAACGCAGATCAATCTTAGAGAAAATTGAAGCTCCCTGCAACTGATCAAACAGATCCTCAATCCTCGAAAGTGGGTATTTATTCTTCACTGTAACCCTGTTCAACTCCCAATAGTCAATACAAAGCCTCATCGTGCCATCTTTCTTCTTAACAAACAAGACTGGCGCGCCCCAAGGTGAGAAACTAGGGCGAATAAACTACTTGTCAAGAAGTTCCTGAATCTGCTTCTTAAGCTCTGCCATCTCTGCCGGTGCAAGTCGGTACGGTGCTTTTGAGATCGGAGCCGTACCTAGCATAAGCTCGATAGAAAATTCCACCTCTCTCTTAGGTGGCATACCAGAGACGTCATCAGGAAAAACGTCTAAGAAGTCTCTAACAATCGGAACATCTGAAGCTGACAGACTGGGTGCCTCGGGGACAGATAAAAAGGTCACTAGAAACGCCCGACACCCTCTATGCATGAGCTTCCTAGCCTGAACATACGGAATAATGTGCGGTAAAGGAAAGTACAAGTCCGGCTCAAATAAGAACTGAGTCATTCCAGGCGGTCGGACTAAAATAGATCTCCGCTGAAAGTCTTTCAACACCCTGTTCCGTAATAGCCAGTCCATGCCTAATATGATGTCAAACTCTGGCATCGGCAATAAGATAAGATCCGCATAAACAAGATTTCCATGCAGCTCAAGGTCTATGTCTCGGATCACATTGGTGGTTGTGATCTCCTCTCCAGAAGGCAATGATACTGAATAGGCTACATCTAGCCCGATGGTCTTAACTTTGAGAAAGTTCGCAAAGACCTCTGAAATAAATGAATGGGTAGCCGCTGAATCTATCAGGGCTTTGGTAGCTGAGCCAGCTATGAAAATTCTCCCTGAAAATTCTGAACACTAAGTTGAAACCAATAATCACAAGAGCTAAGCTTATAGGCATGCAAAGGTCAGAGTTCTTCTATCTTAATACCGAAAATAATACTGAGTAGAGCATGCAATCCTATCGCAATACTAAGTTCAAAATCTTAATCCCGATTCCCAAAACATTGGAATGCAAATATAAACTTAAAGCTGTAATGTACCTGTCATCAGCTTGGTATCGCGGTTCGTCTCCGCAGCATGGAGAGCAAAAACTCTGCCTTGGGTAGGCAGATTCTTCCTGGGGCACTACTGCAGCACGTGGTCTGTGCTTCCACACTTATAACATTTCCCTGAGCCATACATGCATGCTCCAGGATGACGGCGTGAGCACTTGGGACAGACTGGGTGCTCAAAGGTCCTCGGGATGTTACGTCCATGCTGCTGCTGCTGCTGCTGAGGTCCTCCTCTGTTTCTGGGCGGGCCGTGATGCGGCCTCTTATGCTGATGCTGATGCTGCTGAGAAGGAGGAGGATGGTGTGGTACATGAACTGGTCGCTTTCCCAAGCGATCCCTCTCTATATCAATCAGATCTTGCTCTGCAGCCAAAGCCCTAGAAACAGCAACCTCAAAGGTAGTAGGGCCAGCAACCCTAACATCGCGGCGTAAGATTGGCCGCAGACCATCCAGAAAGTGCCTCAACTTGGCTTTAGCATCATTCGCGATCAGAGGCACAAAATGACAACCCCTCTCAAACTTACGAATGAACTCCGTAATAGTCAGATCTCCATGTCTCAGGGTCATGAACTCCCAGGTCAAACACGAACGCACCTCATCCGTAAAGTACTTGGAGTAAAACACATCCGTGAAGCGCACCCAAGACAGTGTAGCCAAGTTAAGGGCTACTGAAGCTCCTTCCCACCATAAGCGGGCATCTCCTCCGAACAGATAAGAGGCACAACGAACTCGATCTGAATCCCCAAGCTCCATAAACTCGAAGATAACCTCGAGGGACTTGATCCAGCCCTCGGCAATCATGGGGTCCGACGTCCTTGAAAACTCCTTCGGACGCATCTTCATAAATCTCTCATATACAGCCTCGGGCCCTGTCGGCCAGGTCGCAACGGCATTGTTCCCCGCAAACTGTGCGAAGAACTGCATCATCCCAGCTAGCATCTGGGCATTCATGTCAGGTGGAGGTGGTGGTGGAGGTGGTAACTCTCTCTCCTGTCTCTGCTCCTCCCTGTTTTAATGCCCGAGATTTAATATCGTGTTAAATTACGATTCTTGATTTTAATCGAGGCGATTATGAAAGGGATAACCGAGACACGAAATGAGATCACGTGTGAAAATTAATGTCGAGGGCAGTAGCATCGGCGCACATGCGCGACCGGATGCGCGCACATGTGCCAATCAGGCAGAAGACCCCGCGCATATGCGCGGAAGATGTCGCGCATATGCGCGAGCTGTGCGGAAGCCATAATGAGAGACAGAGAGTTGGGCGCACATGCGCGACCTCAATACGCGCACATGCACGAGAGGTCCAGAGAGTTGGGCGCACATGCGCGACTTAGATTCGCGCATATGCGCGAGGCGATGTGCATGATACGCGCGGAAACAGAGTGTCTCGCGCATATGCGCCGAGTGATGTCACGCATATGCGCGAGACGTGTTTTATGAAGAGATGCGCCACCTCGCCTCAAACATGCAGGATATATATATATATATATATCACAATTGATTTAAAAAGGAAAAGAAGAGGAAAACGAGAAGTTAGGGAGGAATTGCTCTTTGATTTTAGAATTTGATTTACGAACGATCCGTCCGTCCAAATTTGAATCCGAGTACGACACCGAGTTCATAGCAACGTAGGCCACAACATGACATTTACAGAGACAGTCTTGAGTTCAGAACTGATATTGCTTCAGACCGAGACTACAAACGAAAGGTATAAGTCAATGTGGTATCGGGAGATCGACTTAAGTCGGTTTAGACTTGAGTTTCCCTAAATCACATACTTTACTTTATTGCATTGATATTTGCATTGATTTGATTGATGTACTTGTTTTCTTGATTTATAAATAACAGGTATTAGACGAGTAATCTTGTGACAGAAGTGCCTGATAGTGGCGGGATCGCCACGGGCACATTGCACGATGTCACAAGATAGTGTATGGGCGATAGTGCCAAAGTCTGTCACCGGATGATTGGCTATCGATGTGGATAGAAATGTGGCTTCTTCTATTACTGGTAATTGGTACTGTATCGATGTGGATAGAATCGTAACTCTTCTATTACTGATGATCGATATCATATCGATGTGGATAGAATCGGAGTTTCTTCTATTACTGGTGATCGATACTATATCGATGTGGATAGAATCAGAGCTTCTTCTATTACTGGTGATCGATACCCTATCGACGTGGATAGAACTGGAGTCTTTTCTATTACTGTTGGTCGATATGGGAATGCCAACTTCTAGAAACCGGGATCCCTAGACTAGGATTGAGTCTAGTCTGAATTGTAGAGTTACGAGTATTGTCGACAGTCTGATATTGATTATGTTTCAGATTTTGATACATATTGCTGTTATCTGTTACATGCTTTATATTGTTTATATGATTGCATGTTTCGTTGATTTATACTGAGATTATATTCTCATCGGAATTATCCGGCTGTTATCTTGTTTGTATGTGTACATGACAACAGGTGGGACAGGATCAGGGTCCAGGAGATGGGAGAGATCGTGATAGAGTGGAGACTTCGGACTTTGATGTATATAGGGTTTTGGCACTTGATAATTAGATATTGAACATTAGTTTTTATTGATTTGTATACGGTACAGGACTTGTACTTTATTTTATACTGAGTTGTATATTAGTGTGATTTCACTATATTCCGCATTAAAAAAAGAAAAAAATTTTATGACCCTAATTACTTGATTAGCAAATTGATCCTGATGACGATTAAGAACTAATTAGCGTCCGGGTCCCCACACCTGTTCCTCCTGGCGAGGCTTCTCATTTCTAGTGCGCTCGAGAATGCGTCTAGGGGGCATACTGTTCCATACATAACCCATACGTAACCAACATGCATAATTTCATAATTTATTTAAATTTAAATACTGAATAATAAAATAAATCTGGACGTAAAATAATTCATGAAAACATGTTGTCAAATAATTCATGCTTTGAATAAAATGCGTAAATGTAAAACTTACAGACCGAAGACGTGGCTTTATGAGCTTCTCGTGGTCAGTAGTAGTACAACCCTTTTACAGAACCATTGCTCTGATACCAGCTATAATGGCCCGAAAATTCATGTTTGAAAATTTGCAGAAAAATTAAAAATTTTCTTTTTTTTTAAATAATTAAAATTGCCTCATTCATAAATGAACTGATAAATAAAGTTTGATGTTCAAAATGGCAGCGGAAGAAATTAACATTTTCGAAATAACAGTAAAAGTTTATCCAACGATAATTAAAATGTTTGAGCAATCAAATAATAATAAATGCTGAACTGAGGTCCTCGAGTGGGCTCACTGGTCCCCGCCCTCGATCACGACATCATCAGCACCTACAACAATCAAGTCTAGTGAGTCTAAAGACTCAACATGCATATATCGTAAATAACGAGTAAATAAATAGTAAAATTGCATGCAAGTGAAAATATCATGTCATGAGGCATATCGTAAAAATGTCGTGTCATGATTAATTATAATACGTGCATCACTGAACTGGGAAATCATAAATGAAAATGGTTGCTCCTTGGAGCCCTGTCATGAAATAACTTGTAATAACTTTCTGGTGAGATTATGGTCTACGCAAGTGGTCTCTGAACTGAACTAAACTGAGGTGACCAGTAACTGGCAACAGGACCGGTAACTGGCGACCGGGTTTAATAATGTTTGTCTGATCAGACTAATGTCACAGTATACTTGGTGGTACAACTGAACTGACCGGTAACTGGCGACCGGAACCGGTAACTGTCGATCGGGTGAAGTACTGATAGTAAAGTGACCACAAGCAATATCGCATAAATCTCAAAATGAATATTTTTGCACGTAATATAATTAATTAACATAATTAAATATCCTGTAATAATTTTACTGATTGGATTGGATCGCTCCCAGGCTCGTGCAACCTAAATATGCCATGAAAAATATGCAATAGCTTTTACTTGACCAACTATGCAATTAAATCCGAAAACTGAGACAATGGCGCCTAACGACTTCGTATTTAATCATGACTCCGTGCCAACCCGAACCAACACCAAACCATAAAGTAGTCATGATTAAAATACGCCTAAATGATGAAATAATACTCCTAAAATAGTGAGGGCCGAAATCTAGGTCAATGGAGGCCAAAACATGAAACGCTCTTTCGAGAGCCAATTTGGCACATCGCACCATAAATTCTCGTACGACCTCAAAAATGATCGGAATCACTAACCGCCAAAAACATGACTTTCCTAACATGATGAGGCACTGTCCAGTCCAAGGCCATAGGCTAGAAGCCAATCGAGAACTCGAAACACGCCTGCGAACAACAGCAAGCTTGCTGTAGACATTACAGCAGCTGTGCATTCGCTTCCCTTGTGTCGTTTTCGAGACTACCGGCCATTGGGGCTTGAACCACCGACCAGAGGCTCTTACCAACATCCCAAGGAATGATTTGAACCATGGCTATGGGCCCTATGCCAGCCACAATTCGCATCACACTAGCAACAACCGAAAAGTCCTACCCGAGCACCAATTCTGCACGTCGGGCCATTGCTCTTGTTTTGCTGTCACCGATCGTTCCAGTGGCCATTTGATTGACCAAGACACGATCTAGACATCTAGGGGCATGTTATGTACCATGGCTAAGGGCCATAAGCCAACCAAGATCCACACCACTCCACAATATTCGAAACACACATGCTGGAAAAAGGGGAGGGCCGAAAGGGTGCTGGGCTGTTCTTGAGTTTTATTTAAAAAAACCGATTCACCATGGACCAAGCCCCCAAAAGGGTGACTTAGTCACGTCTTAGACATGCTAGGGAGATGTTCTAACCATGGCTATTGCCTTTATGACAGCCAAGATCAGATCTACTTCCCTCGACAGCCCACAACAGATTTCGAAACTCGATATGGCAAAGATGGTGAGTTGTTTGGACCAACATGGTCTTAATGAATTCTAGTACATGTCTAGATGTAGCCTAGTGAGCCTGGAGTCGAACCATGCACCTGAAAAAACAAAACAAGAGAACCCTTGAAGCTTGTCATGGAAACCGAAAATCTGCATGTTTTGTTTTCTGAAAATTCCTTGGTATGATTCGGTTTTTGCATGTAAATGATGATCATGTAATGAAAAAAATGATAATAGGACTTGATTGAAGAGTCAAGGAAGAACATATGCATGCCTGGTTCGTTTTGAAAGAAAAACGAATGAATAAGACCACTCGGCGCGGAGGAGGTGGAGTGATCTTGCTACCTTGCTTCTTCACTCGGTTTTCTCTCTTGTTTCTAGCTAGCACCTCTCGATTTTTTTTCCCTCTCAAAATGACTATGAATTTCGAGACTAAGGGAGGGGAATGGTGGTTAAGAGAGTGAGGAGAAGGGTTGCAATTAAAAAGGGATTCAAATGCATGACCAAGTCTTTTTTTTTTTTTTGAAATTTGAATTTGGTTTGATATCAAATATTCTTGGAGGGATTTAGGATGAGCAATGACCGATTCTACATGCCAACCAAGTCTAGGATAATGATGGATTAATAATTAAGTGGTGATTAAAAAAATGAAGGATTATCATGCTAGGAAATAATAAAGAAGGAGTCAAAGGTGGTGAGGTGTCAAAGGAATTGTTGTCTCACTTAAGGGGTGGCCAAAAATTATCAAATAAATGGAGGGGAAAATATTGTTTAGTTAGTAAATTTTTAAACCTTAAGAGCCTTACCTATCCTTTAAATAATTTAGTGAATTAACACATCAATTAAGGAACCTAAATGAACTTATTTCCTACTCACCTCAAGTAACTTAAATAATTCCTTAAACCTCCTTTTAACTTAAATCAACTTATTAGCTAGCTAAAATAAACTATGGGAATGATTTCTTAATCTTAAATTCTATCTCAAAACTCCAACTCCAGTCCGGCCTCACTGAATTAACTGAAAAGATAAAAATTTAAATTACTGCATAAAATAATTAACTTTAAAGAAAAGCATTTAAATACTCATGCAATAAAATCATTTTAATTTAAAATACTAGAATTATGCATGGCTTATATATAGTCTAATTTACGGGTTCTACAACTACTGCGACATTTTTTTATTTCTTATTTTTTTTTAAAATTCGGGCACTACAACAGCTCCTATAGCATAATCACTTGCATAACACATTAATTCAAATGTTACAGACCAATCTGGAGGTTGTAAAATAGGTGATGTAATTAAAAAATTAATTATTTTTTAAAAATCATTTTGACATTTTTGAGTCCATTCAAATTGTGTATATTTTGTTATAAGATTTGAAAATGGTTTAGATATTATAATGAAATTTTTTATAAATCTTCTATAAAATCCTGCATGACCCAAGAATGATCGAACTTCTTTGACAATTTTTGATGATGTTAAATTAGCAATAACATCAACTTTACCTTTATCAACTTCAATTCCTTTTTCAGATACTCGAATAAGTCTACCACTTTTTTTACGACTCCAAATACTCATACAACTAAAAACAACACAATACTTATAAATAAAACATAAATAACAAATATAAAATTAATTTATACCTCCCCGGCAATGGCACCAAAAACTTGCTACTACTTAAATTATAATTCACCCAAGTGTAGGTTGTCTGCAAGAAATATATTTCGTAAGTACGAGATCGATCCACAGAGAGGTTGTTTTAAGTTTAAATATTATTAATTTATAAATTACCAAGTACAAGAATGAAGTTTACAAATTATAAATTTTGTCAAGGCTCAAGTATTTATTCTTGGTGTATGTAATATTGTTTAACTAAAATTAGAACAAAGGAAACCACCATATTTAATGGTTCCATGAAAAAGAAAATTATATATTTAAACACATACATAATATAATATAGTTCCCACTATAAAAAATACGAATTAATCGATATTTTATATATGATACCTATGATTATATATATAACTACATAAATATAAAATTGCATAAAATAAATGTTAAATTAAATCATTATATCTCATTTAGAACAACCGACAGAGCCACGCTATTGCCTAAATGAAATATATGATTTAATAAGTTAGTTGCGGTAAAATAAAAGTTAGTTGCGGAAAAATAAAAGTTAGTCACGGAAAATTAAAATTAGTTGCGAAAAATAAAAGTTAGTTGCGGGAAAGTAAAAGTTAGTTGCAATAAAATAAATGTTAGTTGCAATAAAGTAAATGTTAAATTGTTAGATGTTAGTATTAATTCATAATATTTCAGTTAGAACAACCGGCACATCCACGCTGTAATGCCCGAGAATTTTGTTATTATAATCGGATATGATTTGTTGATAATTGAGGTAGTTATAGATTGAACGGATAAAACCGGGAAAGCCGGAAAGAAGATTGAAATTATGTGCGAGGATGAGCCCTCGCGCATATGCGCGACCCCGCCGGGCGCATATGCGCGAGGTAGGCAGAGCACATCGCGCATATGCGCGACATGGACCGGCGCATATGCGCGAGGATGACAGAGAGTTGTGAAGAGCCTCGCGCATATGCGCCGAGCGAGGGCGCGCATATGCGCGAGTTACCGTGATGACACGCGCCGAGACATAGTGTCTCGCGCATATGCGCTGAGGAGGGTCGCGCATATGCGCGAGACGTGCAGACTAAAGATGAAGCCACGTTTCTTTACCATGCAATAAATTGTTAAATCTTCTTCATTTCCTTCGAAAGTTGGCAGAGAAAGAATGAAAATTGCTGGGAGAAAACTTAAGTTCTTCAAACGAGAAATTTCAAGATTTCGCAAAATCCATCAGTCTGATTTTCGATCCGAGCTCAGTACCGTATTCCTTGCGTTATAGGCTTTACACGGACGTAAGTTTTATTGATTTCTATTATGTTTTGGAATTATGATATTGCCAGAATCAGATATGATTGATATATGGTGTTCTTGACATAGTAGACATCGTATAATCAAAACCGAATTGAAGAACTGATACCGTGCAGAATTGTTATGAATTATCAGAATTGATTTGATTGAGATTTGATATCAGATTTGTATTGCTATCGATTATGAGATGTTGGGATTGATATCTTATTGATATTGTATCGCTGGGTATATTGAGATCATGCAGTTATGCCGTTGAAACAGAATTTGATTGAGTTCTGATTATATTCAGTATTGAGTTAAGTGGTATACTGATATAGTACTCCTCGATATTGTTATTACCAGATTGAGTATGGACAGATTTGAATTCGAGACTTCGACTTCGTCAGACCGAGAAGAGAAAGGTATAAATTAATGTGGTTCCGGGATTGCACAACTCGAGTTTGATTTAACTTGAGTTTCCCAAAATCACATACTGAATTGCCATTACCTCGATATGTTGCAATGTTTGAGATTGATATGCTTATTCTATTGATTTATAGTTAAGCATATGTTATGTGAGGAGTCATGGGCGGATATGCCTAGTCCTTGGGCTGATGTGCCTGATATTTGGCGGAGATGCCAAATTGGCAGGATATGCCAAGTCTGTGGCGAATATGCCAAGACACCGGACGTTTGGTCATATCGATGTTGCCTAGGAGTGGAGCAACTTCTATTGTCGAGATTCGATATGGACATGACCAAAGTCCGTAAATAAGAACGTACCGCCACCACGATCGGGAGAGTAGGTGGGAGATTGTTACGTTCTTAATCAGATCGGGATCCCTAGACTAGGAAAGAGTCGATTCAGAGAGTATGAGTCAGAGTTTGATTTACAGTGTTATATCGATTCATGTCTTTCAGATTTGATACATGTTACTGATATTTGTTTCATGCTTTTATATCTGTAATATGATTGCATGTATACATGATTTATACTGGGAATGTATTTTTCACCGGAGTTATCCGGCCGTTGTTGTGTTTGTATGTGTGCATGACAACAGGTGAGACAGGATCAGGGTTAAGAAGAGAATGAGAGAGGACAAGTTAGCGTGGAGATCCGGATCAGAAGTAGATAGGTTTCAGCATTTGATATTAGTGGTTAAACCCTAGTTTGATTTTAATGCAATGGTACCAGACATGTACTTTTACTTTTGATATGTATATCAGATTGATTACATTACGTTTTCGCATTTGTATTTAAAAAAAAATTTAGACCTTGTTTATCTGATTGATTCAATTATTCCCAAAAAGGATTAAGAAATGAATTAGCGTTCGGGTCCTCACACACGCTGTCGTATAAATGAAATATATGATATAAATATATATGTATATATATTTATGTGTGTGTGTGTATAATAACAATAATAATAATTGATGAAATATTTATTGTATCAAAATTAAACATCAAATCAAGATAACCACTCCAATGGAATCAAGCATTTGATGTAAACTGATAACAACAAATAATTCATTTTTATACCTACAATAAAAAGAAGTTAGCTAAATGAAAAAATATAGAAAGAATATACAAAATATAAATAATCTTACTTCACTTCATCTTTTTCACCTTGACATAGTAGATTTAGCTTGCCATGAGATTACTTTTGATTCACGCTAAGATCCTCACTCATTGTTGGGAAAGAAAATATATTAAACTTGGAACTTTTATACACACAAACTATATTTTACAATGGTATATGATACTCCTCAAGCTATCACAAGACCTCTATTTATAGGCCAAATGAGAGGAAAGGTAAAAAATTTTGTTATTTCCATGTAGTTGTAATAGTAGTTTTTGTCTCCTCCAACCTTAATTCATTGGCCCTTGATTTAATGATATGTTCCATGACTTTAATCTCCGAATCGGACTTTGCTCAAAACAGCACACATGTGGGGAATTGTCTGTAGATGAATTTTGCCTTTTGGTTCACCTCTTTTGGTTAAATATTGAAATAGTTATGATTTTTTTACTATATACTGGTCATAGTAAAAGTAAATATGTCATCCTTTTGATATTTTCACAATTTGATCATCTTAATGAATTTTTTAGGCATTAATGTCTTCTACAAAGTTTTAGATAATTCTTTAAGGATTCCAAACGTGTTTGAATCACATCAATTTGAATTTTGTAGCTTGAGTTATCATTATTTTACCAACGTGTAGAAAACCAAAAATAAAATATATTTAGTGAGACAATTAAATATAAACAAACAATACTAAAATAACATGATTTTATAATTTTAACTAAACTTAAATTTTAAAATATAGGTTTTAACATATAATAAATTATTATTTTTAAATTTCATCACCACTCTTCATGCACCTCAACCCAGGTGTGAAGAGCTTGAGGTGTGAAGAGTGGGTCGAGATCTTCACACCTCGTGTGTACATCGAGGTGCACGTCACACTCTACTCGACCCAGGTGTGAAGAGTGGGTCGAGCTCTTCACACCGCGTGTGTGTGGGTCGAGTGATGTGTCAGTGGAGTGATGTGTTTGTTGAGTGATGTGTGGGTCGAGAATGGTCGAGGTTGCAAACGTGTTGGATGAGTTTGCAATTCATGGATTGAATAATGTGTATATGTTGTTGGGTCGAGTGTTGTGATCTTAGCGCTGCGGTGCTGTATATGTTATGCCTAGGCGCTTGATCTTCGCAAATGAAGGCGCTGCAGCCCTAGTTTGTAGCGCCTAAGTGCTTGATCTTTGCAAATTTAGGCGCTGCGGCGCTAGTTTGTAGCGCCCAAGCACTCATTTCTTTCACGTAAAATATTCTTTTAAATAAATAATGTTGTCTATAATATAATATTCTTATATATATTTTGTAGGTTATGCCAACCGTTATTCTCTTTGAGTACAACGGCGAATGGGAAATTAAAGAAGATAATATATTTAAACGACGTTCATTGCCGAGTGGTAAGTGGGCAGCGATTCCTTTGGATTCTGATATTTGTTCTATGGAATATATGGAAAATGAGATATACAGAATTATTAATCTTGTTGGCACAGAAAAATTGAAATTATGTTATCTTCCTGATGTGAAACATTGCAATGTTCGTCCAATTTATATTGAGGATGATAATGATTTGAAAGCATACTTATATTTTGGATGTGCAAAAGAAAGACTTGTACTTCATGTCGAATTTGAACTCAGTGTTGTTTCTCTTGATATTGTTGAAAGAAAAACTATCATGTCACCGGATTTAAATGTGACTCATTTGGATGATGAGTGTGTCGATGATGAAACAAATCTATATGATCACTATTTTGATAGAACTTTTGTCTCAAATGACCATTGTATCAATAATGATGTATTAGAGATATAAATACTTCAGCTGAAAATATGGATGATAATGATGTGAGAAGCACAGAAAATGATGTGGAGGATATAGATGCAATGCATGTAGATGATAATGATGTCAACATCCACCACATCAGTGTAGCTCATGATACTGAGACTCGTGTTCAAGCTAAAAATGATACATATTCATTTACCGACGGTTCCAACTTATTTATTGGCCTAAGATTTTCAAGCATGACCGAAGTGAAGAAAGTGCTATCCAAAATTGCTATGAACTCGTCTTTTGAGTTTGAAAGTGTCAAATCTTCTCGAAATATCTATTTTTTTGTTGTGTGACTAAAGGTTGCAGGTGGAGAATTTGGACTTCAAAACATGAGAACTCGACAGATTTTGTGATTCTTACATACTGCAACACACACACTTGTGACTTGACATGAATGCGTAAAAGGCATCGACAAGCCAGCTCATTTGTCGTTTGTGATATGTTGCTAGAGAACTTTCGGGGAAAACATAAAACACCACAATCACAATCTATTATGACAATTATGTGGAATAAGGGATTGACATTGCCTATTACAAAGCCTTGAAAGGCAAACAACTTTCTCATGATATCTTCAGAGGTGATCATGAAAGAAGTTTTGTTCTTCTACCTTCATATTTGAAAACGGTCAAGAGAATGAATCCTGGTAGTTTAATAGATTTAGTAATAGATGAGAATAATAGATTCAAGTATTTATTTTTAGTATATGGTGCATGTGCAAGATGATATAGATGCATGAGCAAAGTCGTATCTATTGATGGTACATGGTTGAAAGAAAAGTACGACGGTATTTTACTCGTGGTTGATAAGGAAGAGTGGTGATTATCTCAGACAGACATCCGGGCATCATTGCTGAAGTTGCCGATGTTTACAAAAATGCACATCATGGTCATTGTATATGGCACTTGTCACAAGATACGAAAATTCGTTGTAAAAAGAAGGGCTGTACCAAAATGTTTATACGGTTAGCAAAAATTTATAAGCAAACCGACTTTGACTTGGACTACGAAATGTTTAAGAAAATATATCCCGATGCTGCAAAAATTTTGTATGAAAGTGATTCATTGGATCGATGGACTCGAGCATATAGCCCAAGATCTGGGTATAATATTATGACAACCAATGGTGTTGAATCAATAAATGCAAGATTGCGTGAAGAAAGACAACTTCTAATCATTGCACTACTAAATTCTTTGTAGACATTGATTATATCTTGGTTTTCAAGGTATCGAAATGCATCCGTCGTATCAACAACAAATTTCACTCCAATTATTTAGTCGATTCTGCGTGAAAAGTTTAATATTGATCAGGGATATCAAGTTTATGAGCTGGGCTGTCTTGAGTTCGATGTTCGAGGTGCTACAAACAGTGACAATGTGGATTTAGAATCGAAGAGATGTACTTGTAGAGAATTTGATATTGACAAGATTCCATGTTCTCATGCAATTGCAGCGAGTTACTTTTGCGATGTTAATTTTTATTCATTGTGCTCAGAATATTATTATGTTATGATATGGTCATTAGCCTATTTTGAGTCAATTTATCATGTTCTGAATCAGAACGAGTGGCCACTTGATGACATGTTAGTACTGCCACATGTGATCAAGAGAAGATGTGGAAGAAAAAACAAAATAGATTTCCATATGTTGGAAAATTTAGTAGAAGATAGTGTTGAATGATATGTAATTTGTTTGAATTTAAAGACAATCGATTTGATTTTATTAATATGTAATGTGTTTGTGGTGAATTTTTGACTTTGGGTCGAGTGAGTGGTGAGTAGGTCGACTGGACAAGATTGTAATGCGTGCGGTCCATTTTTAAGTTGGATCGAGTGGGTGGTAAGTGGTTTGATTTTGGGTTGAGTAGGTCGAGTGGTGGTGTTTGGGGTTTGATTTAGGGTTTGGGTCGAGTGGGTGGAGTGTGGGTCGAGTGGTGGTGTTTGGGGTTTGGTTTAGGGTTTGTTTAGGGTTTAGGGTTTGTGTCGAGTTTGGGTCGATTTGGGTCGAGTTGGTAGAGGGATTTTGAGTTTTGATCATGTTATAATATATAATTCACTTTATATAATTAGAATTTAAATATATATAATGTGTAAACAGTTTAATATTAGTTATATATTATAATTTAAATATGTTAATTAAAAAATTCATAACAATAGTAGAAGAATGTATCATTTATTCTAACAATGTGGTTTGAATTTCTACTCGACTAAAATTCTTAACATATTTTATAATGCCACTAAAATTCATAACAATAGAACATAAACAATTCATAACAAATTTTATTACATGTTCATTTGACTGAATGTATATCGAAGCATATGAACTGAATGTTTATTGTATATCAATGGGTCGAGCCTCCATATTACTCGTGCTCCGAACATGGGTCTAGCCTTCATGACGGTTTCGAGCCACCACCAAAATTGGGTCGAGTGGGTCAAGCCACCACCCAAATTGAGTCGAGTGGGTCAGACCTAAGAGATATTGTGTGGCTCAACCCACTTGATCCCTGGCTCGACCCACACGACCCAGTGAATTGGTTTCATTGTTTAAAATAGATAACCACATGAACCCGTACTCGACCTAGTGAATTGTTTTCATTGTTTAAAATAGATTCAATGTGCTAAAACTACAAAACTTCAAAACTCTAATCAAATTCAAAACTTCTTAATGGATCACATAAATTAAATAAAAAAACAATATAAAGTAGCATATAATTGTTTTAATCCAGTGACCATAATTTATCTCTAATATAACTGTAGAACCCGTATATCAGTAGACGTATAAGCCATGCATAATTCTAGATTTTTAAATTTAATTGACTTCATTGCATGATTATTTTAAATGCATTTGTTTGAAGTTAATTATTTTATTATTTCAGTTCAGTAGTTTGATCTTTAGCATTTCAGTTATTTCAGTGAGGCCGGACCGGAGTTGGAGTTTTGAGATAGAATTTAAGATTCGAGAAATATTTCCAGAAGTTAATTTAGCTAGCAACCAAGTTCATTTAAGTTAGAAAGGGAGGTTTGAGGATTTAATTTAATTATTTGAGGTGATTAAGAAATGAACTCATTTAAGTTATTAAATTAAGGGGTTAGCTCACTAAAATTATTTAAAGGATTAGTAAGGCTTTCAAGGATTATTAGTTGACTAGATAATCAACATTCCCCTTTATTTTATCATGCATTTTTTGGCCACCCTTAGTGCTAGAAGATTCATTTTCCAACTCATCAACTTTGACCAATTCTTTCCATGTAATTAGTAGGATAATTTTAGGATTTTTGGGAGCACAATTTAATTAAATAAATGGACATATCCTAGACTAGAAAATAAGCAAAATTTCGGCCACTACCTCCTAGAAGCATCCACCAACTCATTTGATATCAATTCAAAATTTAAAATTCAAAGGGGAGTGGACTTGGTCTTGATTCTTCCTTATATTGTGCACCCTTCTCCTCACCCCTCATAACCATTTTTCCCCCCCTCTCCTTTTCGAAAATTCAGAGTGAATTCACACTCATTTTTCAGTAGAAAAATCGTGAGGTACCTAGCCAAAAAGAAGAGAGAAAAATCGAGAGCAAGGTAAGGTAGAAAAGAGAAGCGCTCCACCTCCTCCGTGCCGCGTCGTCGTTGTTTCGTTCGTTTTCTTTGGAAACGAAACCAGGCATGTCTAGATTTCTTTCAAACCTCAATCAAGTCATATTATCATTTATTTTTCAGTACATGATCATGTTTATTCAAGTAAAAATCGCGATCCATGTCAAAACATTTTGAAACCACACATGCAGAATTTTCGAATTCCTTGGCAAGCTTCACGGTTTCGTTTGGTTTGTGAGTTTCAGGTATTGGATCGACTCCAGGCTCCCAAGGCGGCTTGTATACATGTAGTAGGATGCATTAGGACCATTTTGGTCCATTCAAACCAGCCCCATGCTTGCTGGAAATTCAGAATGACAGCAACCTCCCCATAGGTGCAGAAATGTTGTTCGAAAAATTCAGTTTCTTGTCATGGAGGAAGGATCTGATCTTGGCTGCCCCAAGGGCCTATAGCCATGGTTGGATCACTTCCCTAGCAATTCTAAGACGTGACTAAGTTGCCCTTTTGGTGGCTTGGTCCATGGTTCATCGGTTTTTAATAAAAACATCACAACAGCCCCTATACCCCTTCGGCTACTTCGGTTGGACAGCTTTTGGTTTCGGTTTGTGTTTGCTTGGTGTGGATCTTGGTTGGCCTATGGCCCTTAGCCATGGTTCATATCATGCTCCTAGATGTCTAGATCGTGCCATGGTCAATCAAATGGCCACTGGAATGATGCAAGACATCGATCATAGCATAAACACTACACACGCATTCAAGATGCTCTCGGTTGGACCCTTCGGTTGAGTTTTGGTGTGATGCGGATTGTGGCTGGCCTAGGGCCCTTAGCCATGGTTCAAATCATTCCTTGGGATGTTGGTAAGAGTCTCTGGTCGGTGGTTCACTCCCCTAATGGCCGATAGTCTCGAAACCAACGCAAGTCTTGTAGTTGCGCAGCTGCTGGAAATTACAGCAAGTTGCTGTGTCGGTTCAGAGGCTCGTTCGAGTTCTTGGTTGGCTTTTAGCCCATGGCCTTGGACTGGACAGTGCCTCATTGAGTTAGGAAGGTCATGTTTTTGACCGTTTGTCATTTGGATCATTTTTGAGGTCGTACGAGAATTTACGGTGCAATGTGCCAAATTGACTCTCGAAAGAGCGTTTCGTGTTTTGGCCTCCATTCCACCTAGATTTCGACCCTATCATTTTAGGAGCATTATTTTATGATTTTTCAGCGTATTTTAATCATGACTATACGTCGGTTCAGTGTCGGTTCAAGTTGGCTCGGAGTCATGATTAAATGCGAAGTCATTAGGCGTCATAGTCGCATCTTTTGAACGTAAATTGCGTAGTTGGTCAAGTTTAAGCTATTGCATATTTTTCATGGCACAGTTAGGTTGCAGCGAGCCTGGGAACGATCCAATCCAATCTAGTTGGTAAAATTACGGGACATTTTCATTATGCAAGTTAATTATTTTACGTGCATTAAATAGAAAATGATTATTTTTGAGATTTATGCGATATGGCTTGTGGTTCATTCACTATGTGGTAGTGTTATTTTATACGGTCGCCAGTGACCGATCAGTTCAGTATGGTACCACCCGGTCGCCAGTGACCGGCCAGCTCAGATCAGTTTCAGCCTCCCCGGTAGCCAGTTACCGATCAGTTCAGCTTAGTGCAGTGGCCACAGGCGTAAAACATAATCTCAACAGAAAATTTTACCAGATATTTCATTACAGGCTCCAAGGAGCAAATATTTTTACAGTGATTTCCAGTTCAGTTATGCACGTATTATAATTGCTCAGTACAGATTATTTTCAGTATGCCTCAGGACAGGATATGTTAACTCATGCATATTTTAATTCAGATTTTTACTCGTTACCTGCGATATATGCATGCTGAGTCTTTAGGCTCACTAGACTTGATTGTTGTAGGTGCTGATGAGGCCAGGGCCGAGGGCGGGGACCAGTGAGCCAGCTTAGGTCGGCAGTAGTGGCACCCGAGGACCTCAGAGCAACAGTTGTTAATTTTTTTCCGCAAACAATTTTATCGGTCGTTGGATATTTTTAAATCCTTGTTGTTGGCAAAACTTTAATTTTCTTCCGCTGCAATATTTTGAAATATTGAACTTGATTCACCAGTGATTTTATGAATGAGGCCATTTAAGATCTTTTAAAAAGAAAATTTTTAATTTTCCGCAAATTTTCAAGAAAGGAGTTTTAGGCTCTTCACAGTTGGTATCAGAGCGGTGGTTCTGTATAGGGTTTCACTACTACTTACCGCGAGAAGCTCACGAAGCCACGTCTTCGGTCTGTAAGTTTTTCAGTTCAGCATTTTAGTTAAAGCATGAATTAGTTTGTCAGCATGCTTCCAGATTTTCAGTATTTCAGAGTTCATTTAAAATAAATTATGGAATTATGCATGTTAGTTACGTATGGGTTATGTTGGAACAGTATGCCCCCTAGACGCATTTTAGAGCGCAACAGAGAGGAGGAGCCTCGCCGAGAAGACAGGGAGGAGCGTAGACCAGAGGGAGACCTACCACCTCCTCCACCGCCACCACCGGACATGAGTGCCCAGATGTTAGCTGGGATGGCACAGTTCTTCGCACAGTTTGCGGGGGGCAATGCCGCAGCCGTAGCCGCAGCCGCAGCCAGGCCGACAGGGCCCGAGGCTGTGTATGAGCGATTCATGAAGATGCGCCCGAAGGAATTCTCTGGGGCATCTGACCCCATGGTTGCCGAGGGATGGATCAAATCCCTCGAGGTTATCTTCGATTTTATGGAGCTGGGGGACGCAGAGCGAGTCCGATGTGCCACCTACTTGTTCACTGGAGACGCCCGCTTATGGTGGGAAGGAGCTTCGGTAGCCCTGACATTGGCTACACTTTCTTGGACCCGCTTTACGAAGGTTTTCTACTCCAAGTATTTTGCTGAGGAGGTTCGCACCAGGCTGACCACCGAGTTCATGAGTCTGAGACAGGGGGATATGTCGGTTACGGAGTTTATCCGTAAGTTCGAGAGGGGCTGTCACTTTGTGCCCCTGATAGCGAATGATGCCAGAGCCAAGCTGATGCACTTCCTGGTGGATTTACGGCCGATCTTGCGCCGGGATGTTAGGGTATCTGACCCTGCTACTTATGAGGTTGCCGTCTCCAAGGCCTTAGCCGCAGAGCAGGATCTGCGGGATATCGAGAGGGATCGCCAGGGCAAGCGCCCAGTCCAGGCACCGCACCGCCCTCCTCCTCATCAGCATCAGCAGCAGAATAAGAGGCCTTTTCATGGACCGCCCAGGAACCGAGGCCAGCAGCAGCAGCGGGGACGCCCAGCCCCGAGGACTCAGGAGCACCCAGTTTGTCCCAGGTGCTCACGTCGCCATCCTGGAGCATGTATGGCTGGCTCAGGAAAGTGTTTTAAGTGTGGCAGTCCAGACCACATGTTGCTGCAGTGCCCTCAGAGGAATCTGCCTACCCAAGGCAGAGTTTTTGCTCTCCATGCCGCGGAAACCAACCCGGAGACTATGTTGTTGACAGGTACCTTTAAACTTTAAGTTATTCTTTGAATTTCAGCATTTTGGGAATCGGGATTTAGATTTTGAACTTAGAACTGTTATAGGATTGCATGCTCTACTCAGATTTATTTCAGGGAAATTAAGCTAGAGGAACCTAGACCTTTGCATGTCTATAAGTTTAGATCTTGTAGTGGGATTCAACTTAGAGCTCCGCTCTTTCAGGGAGAATTTTTATATCTGGTTCCGCTACCAAGGCCTTGATAGATTCAGGGGCCACTCACTCGTTTATTTCGGAGATCTTTGCAAACTTTCTCAAGATCCAGACCATTGGGCTAGATACAGCCTTTTCAGTAGTGTTGCCGTCAGGCGAGGAGATGGCAGCTACCAATGTTATCCGAGATATAGACCTTGAGCTGCACGGTAATCTTGTTTATGCGGATCTGATTGTGCTACCGATGCCGGAATTTGACATCATCCTAGGGATGGACTGGCTATTGAGGAACAGAGTGTTGATAGACTTCCAGCGGAGATCCGTTCTTGTCCGACCGCCTAAAATGGAGCAGTTCTTATTTGAGCCGGACAGGTACTTCCCTTTACCGCGCATTATTCCTTATGTTCAGGCTAGGAAACTCATGCATAGAGGGTGTCGGGCATTTCTAGCGACCTTTTTATCTGTCCCCGAGGAACCCAGCCAGTCAGCCTCAGATGTTCCGATAGTTAGAGATTTATTAGACATTTTTTCCGAAGACGTCTCTGGTATGCCACCAGAGAGAGAGGTGGAGTTTTCCATTGAGCTTATGCCAGGTGCGGCTCCGATATCCAAAGCGCCGTACCGACTAGCACCGACAGAGATGGCAGAGCTTAAGAAGCAGATCCAGGAACTTCTCGACAAGGAGTTCATTCGCCCGAGCTTTTCTCCATGGGGCGCGCCAGTCTTATTTGTGAAAAAGAAGAATGGCACGATGAGGCTTTGCATTGACTACCGGGAGTTGAACAGGGTTACAGTGAAGAATAAATACCCACTGCCGAGGATTGAGGATCTGTTTGACCAGTTGCAGGGAGCTTCGATTTTCTCCAAGATAGATCTGCGGTCTGGTTATCACCAGTTGAGGGTGAGAGGTGCTGATGTTTCGAAGACAGCTTTCAGGACTCGTTATGGTCACTACGAGTTCCTTGTGATGCCGTTCGGTCTGACGAATGCGCCAGTGATCTTCATGGATCTCATGAATCGCGTATTTCAGCCGTACCTCGACAAGTTTGTGATAGTGTTCATAGATGACATTCTCGTCTACTCCAAGAATCGGGAGGAGCACAGCAGGCATCTGACCACAGTGTTGCAGACATTGCAGAAGCACAAATTATTCGCAAAGTTCAGTAAGTGCGAATTCTGGTTAGAGAAGGTGGCGTTCTTGGGCCACATTGTTTCTAGCAGTGGTATTGAGGTAGACCCCGCAAAAGTTGTAGCAGTCAGAGATTGGGTTGTGCCTCAGAATGCATCCGAGATCCGCAGTTTCCTTGGGCTAGCAGGATATTACAGAAAATTCATCCAGGGATTCTCCTCTATCGCCGTTCCACTCACAGCACTGACAAAGAAAAATGTGAAGTTTGTGTGGAGCGAGGAGTGTCAGAAGAGCTTCGATACTTTGAAGCAAGCTCTTAATTCAGCACCAGTTTTGGCCATGCCATCAGGGCCCGGCGAGTTTGTCCTTTATACCGATGCTTCGAAGCTTGGTTTAGGTGCAGTTTTGATGCAGCATGGGAGAGTGATAGCGTATGCTTCTCGACAGCTGAAAATCCACGAGAAGAATTACCCTACCCATGATCTGGAGTTAGCGACCGTAGTTTTTGCTTTGAAGATTTGGAGGCACTATCTGTATGGAGAGAAGTGCCAGATCTTTACCGACCATAAGAGCCTCAAGTATTTCTTTACGCAGAAGGAGCTGAACATGCGTCAGAGGCGTTGGTTGGAGCTTGTGAAAGACTACGATTGTGACATTAGCTACCACCCGGGTAAAGCTAATGTAGTTGCGGATGCTTTGAGCAGGAAAGTCGCAGTGATGGCTCATTTAACGATGCAGAAACCTCTTCAGATTGAGATGCAGAGGTTTGATCTTGAGACTTATCTGCGAGGTAGAGTTCCTCGTTTATCTACCTTGACCATTCAGTCTTCCCTTTTTGACCGTATTCGCAGCGGTCAGGCAGCAGATGAGCAGTTGGCACAGTGGAAGAAGAGAGATGAAGCCAAGGGCAGTGTTTTGTATACAGTCAGCGACGGTATTGTGAGATACCGAGATAGGATATGGGTTCCTAGCAGTGATTCTATCCGAGCAGACATCTTATCAGAGGCCCATACGTCCCCGTACTCCATTCACCCTGGGAGTACGAAGATGTACAAAGATCTGCAGCTATTGTATTGGTGGCCAGGAATGAAGAAGGACATCAGGCGTTTTGTATCCGAGTGCCTGACTTGCCAGTTAGTGAAGGCCGAGCATCAGAGACCAGCAGGTTTGCTCAAGCCTCTTCCTATTCCCGAGTGGAAGTGGGAGAACATTACCATGGACTTTGTGACCGGATTGCCGAGGTCAGCCAGAGGATCGAATGCTATCTGGGTGATTGTAGATCGTCTTACCAAATCAGCGCACTTCTTGCCTATTAAGACGACTTTCACCATGGTTCAGTATGCAGAGCTGTATATCCGAGAGATAGTCCGACTCCACGGTATTCCAGTTTCTATCGTATCCGACAGAGATCCCAGATTCACTTCCTCGTTTTGGAAGAGTTTGCATTCGACTATGGGTACGAAGTTGCTGTTTAGCACAGCTTTCCATCCGCAGACAGATGGACAGTCGGAGCGAGTTATTCAGATCTTAGAGGATCTTCTCCGTGCTTGCGTCATTGATTTCTCTGGGAGTTGGGAGTCGAACTTACCATTGGTAGAGTTCACCTATAACAACAGTTTCCAGTCGTCTATAGGTATGGCTCCGTATGAAGCGCTGTATGGCCGCAAGTGTAGATCTCCTGTTCATTGGGATGAAGTAGGAGAGAGAGCAGAGTTGGGTCCAGAGATTGTTCAGCAGGCAGCAGATGTAGTAGTCAAGATTCGTGATAGAATGAGGACTGCTCAGAGCCGACAGAAGAGTTATGCCGATCAGCGGAGGAGAGAGTTAGAGTTTGCAGTGGGCGATCATGTCTTCGTGAAAGTGGCACCTATGAAGGGTGTCATGAGATTTGGCAAGAAAGGGAAGCTCAGTCCGAGATTCATTGGACCGTTTGAGATCCTTGACAAAGTTGGGACGCTTGCTTATCGTGTGGCTCTTCCGCCAAATTTGGCCGGAGTACACAATGTCTTTCACGTCTCCATGCTGAGGAAGTATATGGCAAATCTTTCGCATGTGCTGAATTTTGAGCCGTTGCAGCTTACTCCGAACTTATCATATGAGGAGAGACCCGTGCAGATCTTAGACAGACAGGAGAAGAAACTTCGGAACAAGTTGGTTAAGCGAGTCAAAGTAAAATGGCTCAACCATTCAGAGGAGGAAGCTACGTGGGAGTCTGAGCCGGAGATGAGAAGTCGATACCCTGAGTTATTCGGTGAGTTCTAATTTCGAGGACGAAATTTATTTAAGGGGGGAAGGATTGTAGAACCCGTATATCAGTAGACGTATAAGCCATGCATAATTCTAGATTTTTAAATTTAATTGACTTCATTGCATGATTATTTTAAATGCATTTGTTTGAAGTTAATTATTTTATTATTTCAGTTCAGTAGTTTGATCTTTAGCATTTCAGTTATTTCAGTGAGGCCGGACCGGAGTTGGAGTTTTGAGATAGAATTTAAGATTCGAGAAATATTTCCAGAAGTTAATTTAGCTAGCAACCAAGTTCATTTAAGTTAGAAAGGGAGGTTTGAGGATTTAATTTAATTATTTGAGGTGATTAAGAAATGAACTCATTTAAGTTATTAAATTAAGGGGTTAGCTCACTAAAATTATTTAAAGGATTAGTAAGGCTTTCAAGGATTATTAGTTGACTAGATAATCAACATTCTCCTTTATTTTATCATGCATTTTTCGGCCACCCTTAGTGCTAGAAGATTCATTTTCCAACTCATCAACTTTGACCAATTCTTTCCATGTAATTAGTAGGATAATTTTAGGATTTTTGGGAGCACAATTTAATTAAATAAATGGACATATCCTAGACTAGAAAATAAGCAAAATTTCGGCCACTACCTCCTAGAAGCATCCACCAACTCATTTGATATCAATTCAAAATTTAAAATTCAAAGGGGAGTGGACTTGGTCTTGATTCTTCCTTATATTGTGCACCCTTCTCCTCACCCCTCATAACCATTTTTCCCCCCCTCTCCTTTTCGAAAATTCAGAGTGAATTCACACTCATTTTTCAGTAGAAAAATCGTGAGGTACCTAGCCAAAAAGAAGAGAGAAAAATCGAGAGCAAGGTAAGGTAGAAAAGAGAAGCGCTCCACCTCCTCCGTGCCGCGTCGTCGTTGTTTCGTTCGTTTTCTTTCGAAACGAAACCAGGCATGTCTAGATTTCTTTCAAACCTCAATCAAGTCATATTATCATTTATTTTTCAGTACATGATCATGTTTATTCAAGTAAAAATCGAGATCCATGTCAAAACATTTTGAAACCACACATGCAGAATTTTCGAATTCCTTGGCAAGCTTCACGGTTTCTTTTGGTTTGTGAGTTTCAGGTATTGGATCGACTCCACGCTCCCAATGCGGCTTGTATACATGTAGTAGGATGCATTAGGACCATGTTGGTCCATTAAAACCAGCCCCATGCTTGCTGGAAATTCAGAATGACAGCAACCTCCCCATAGGTGCAGAAATGTTGTTCGAAAAATTCAGTTTCTTGTCATGGAGGAAGGATCTGATCTTGGCTGCCCCAAGGGCCTATAGCCATGGTTGGATCACTTCCCTAGCAAGTCTAAGACGTGACTAAGTTGCCCTTTTGGTGGCTTGGTCCATGGTTCATCGGTTTTTAATAAAAACGTCAAAACAGCCCCTATACCCCTTCGGCTTCTTCATTTGTTCAGCTTTTGGTTCGTTCTTTTGTTGCTTGGTATGGATCTTGGTTGGCCTATGGCCCTTAGCCACGGTTCATATCATGCTCCTAGATGTCTAGATTGTGCCATGGTCAATCAAATGGCCACTGGAATGACGCAAGACATCGATCATAGCATAAACACTACACACGCATTCAAGATGCTCTCGGTTGGACCCTTCGGTTGAGTTTTTGTGTGATGCGGATTGTGGCTGGCCTAGGGCCCTTAGCCATGGTTCAAATCATTCCTTGGGATGTTGGTAAGAGTCTCTGGTTGGTGGTTCACTCCCCTAATGGCCGATAGTCTCGAAACCAACGCAAGTCTTGTAGTTGCGCAGCTGCTGGAAATTACAGCAAGTTGCTGTGTCGGTTCAGAGGCTCGTTCGAGTTCTTGGTTGGCTTTTAGCCCATGGCCTTGGACTGGACAGTGCCTCATTGAGTTAGGAAGGTCATGTTTTTGACCGTTTGTCATTTGGATCATTTTTGAGGTCGTACGAGAATTTACGGTGCAATGTGCCAAATTGACTCTCGAAAGAGCGTTTCGTGTTTTGGCCTCCATTCCACCTAGATTTCGACCCTATCATTTTAGGAGCATTATTTTATGATTTTTCAGCGTATTTTAATCATGACTATACGTCGGTTCAGTGTCGGTTCAAGTTGGCTCGGAGTCATGATTAAATGCGAAGTCATTAGGCGTCATAGTCGCATCTTTTGAACGTAAATTGCGTAGTTGGTCAAGTTTAAGCTATTGCATATTTTTCATGGCACAGTTAGGTTGCAGCGAGCCTGGGAACGATCCAATCCAATCTAGTTGGTAAAATTACGGGACATTTTCATTATGCAAGTTAATTATTTTACGTGCATTAAATAGAAAATGATTATTTTTGAGATTTATGCGATATGGCTTGTGGTTCATTCACTATGTGGTAGTGTTATTTTATACGGTCGCCAGTGACCGATCAGTTCAGTATGGTACCACCCGGTCGCCAGTGACCGGCCAGCTCAGATCAGTTTCAGCCTCCCCGGTAGCCAGTTACCGATCAGTTCAGCTTAGTGCAGTGGCCACAGGCGTAAAACATAATCTCAACAGAAAATTTTACCAGATATTTCAGTACAGGCTCCAAGGAGCAAATATTTTTACAGTGATTTCCAGTTCAGTTATGCACGTATTATAATTGCTCAGTACAGATTATTTTCAGTATGCCTCAGGACAGGATATGTTAACTCATGCATATTTTAATTCAGATTTTTACTCGTTACCTGCGATATATGCATGCTGAGTCTTTAGGCTCACTAGACTTGATTGTTGTAGGTGCTGATGAGGCCAGGGCCGAGGGCGGGGACCAGTGAGCCAGCTTAGGTCGGCAGTAGTGGCACCCGAGGACCTCAGAGCAGCAGTTGTTAATTTTTTTCCGCAAACAATTTTATCGGTCGTTGGATATTTTTAAATCCTTGTTGTTGGCAAAACTTTAATTTTCTTCCGCTGCAATATTTTGAAATATTGAACTTGATTCACCAGTGATTTTATGAATGAGGCCATTTAAGTTCTTTTAAAAAGAAAATTTTTAATTTTCCGCAAATTTTCAAGAAAGGATTTTTAGACTCTTCACAATAACAACAACAATAATGCCTTAATTTCTCAATCTTCTCATAATTCAGTTAATAGGCATTTTCTCTGAACATGATATAAGTTGCTACCACTAAATAGTAAATTCCACATTCACCGCTACAATAAGAAAAAACATAAAATGTAAATTGATATACACTAAACAATAATGAAATAATAATTTTTAAAATAAAAAAAATTTATCCTGATTTTTTGAGTGGGAAAACTATTTGGCCTAACTATACTCCATCTTTTAGAAGCATAACTGACACCCAACATATGTGGAAGC
Source organism: Primulina tabacum (assembly GCF_025594145.1). NCBI lineage: Eukaryota > Viridiplantae > Streptophyta > Magnoliopsida > Lamiales > Gesneriaceae > Primulina > Primulina tabacum. The sequence continues at coordinate 40,830,546 of NC_134551.1, forward strand.
ATAAGTGACAAAGGGTTAATAAGTTTAAGCAACGTCTTGCCTGACCTATCTACGCTGCGGTCTGAATCCATGATTGTGATATTTTTAAGATCAATATTTAACAAAACCTGATGTCCGAGAAGATTAAAGGGTATCAAAATTATTTTGGCTTTATTCCATTGAATAGCTGACCAATTTCTGCTCTCACATAGGGCATAAAAAATTCTATATTATTATGCTCATCCTCATTGAAAGCACTCGAAACCAGCTGATGAAAATCGACGTCCATCAATGACACCTCCTGTTACATTAAATGTGAGTACGTCCTATGTAATTAGAGTAAACCTCGACAACATTCTTGAATATGCTGAAAGTGAGAAAATGAAATTTATTAATTACTAACTCTATGTAATAAACAAAAAATAAAATAAGATAAAATTTACTGTCTCATTCAACCAAAAATCAGGTGTCCCCAATTCAAGAAACCACGTTCTATCGTAGGACGAGTACAACCCATATATCCTCGTATTTTCCATGCAAGAATTAATCGCAGCACTTACTCGAGCCCACGATCTATTGGCGAACATTCTAGCTCTCTTCTCAAAAGATATAGACATCATATCACTCATAAGAAGATGATGAAGTTCCTCATATGTCATAAGCTCCTCCTCCACTGTGAACAATCTTAAATTATGGCCCGAAGTTTTCTCAAAAACACGAGTCAAAGGCGGATTGTTCACAAGTGGTGTATTTGGATCCACCTCATTTGTTCTCATGAATGGAGTCTTTTCATGTGTTTGCCTTGATGTCTCGCCATAATCTGAGACAATAATACATACAATTTTGTCATTTTCCATACTAACAATTAAAAATCATATAAATATCGATAAAACTTACCAACATTGGCACTCACTGGAGGAAATCTCCCAAACATATTCTTCAAACTCGAGATATCAGCCTACATATATTTCAATAGATTCATGTTCTCGGCTTGGTCTTTTTGCATCGTCGCAACTTTATCCTCCAAACTTGTCAAACGACATCATACATGTAAAGGGCCTAAAACTCCTTTCTTGTAATTTGCGGAAAATTAAAAATTTTCTTTTTAAAAGAACTTAAATGGCCTCATTCATAAAATCACTGGTGAATCAAGTTCAATGTTTAAAATAATAGCAGCGAAAGAAAATAAAGTTTTGCCAACAATAACAATTTTAAAAATTATCCAACGACTGATAAAAATTTGTTTGCGGAATAAAATAACAACTGCTGCACTGAGGTCCTCGGGTGCCACTACTGCCGACCCAAACTGGCTCACTGGTCCCCGCCCTCGGCCCTGGCCTCATCAATACCTACAACAATCAAGTCTAGTGAGCCTAAAGACTCAGCATGCATATATCGCAGGTAACGAGTAAAAATCTGAATTTAAAAATATGCATGAGTTAACATATCCTGTCCTGAGGCATACTGAAAATAATCTGTACTGAGGAATTATAATACGTGCATAACTGAACTGATAATCACTGTAAAAATGTTGGCTCCTTGGAGCCTGTACTGAAATAACTGGTAAAATTTTCTGTTGAGATTATGTTTTACGCCTGTGGCCACTGCACTAAGCTGAACTGATCGGTAACTGGCTACCGGGGAGGCTGAAACTGAACTGAGCTGGCCGGTCACTGGCGACCGGGTGGTACCATACTGAACTAATCGGTCACTAGCGACCGTATAAAATAACCTTCCCACATAGTGAATGAACCACAAGCCATATCGCATAAATCTCAAAAATAATCATTTTCTGTTTAATGCACGTAAAATAATTAACTGGCGTAATGAAAATTCATGTAATTTTACCCAATGGATTGGATTGGATCGTCCCCAGGCTCGCTGCAACTTAACTGTGCCATAAAAAACATGCAAATGCTAAAACTTGACCAACTATGCAATTTACGTTCAAAAGATGCGACTATGACGCCTAATGACTTCGCATTTAATCATGACTCAGAGCCAACCTGAACCGACACCGAACCGACGTATAGTCATGATTAAAATACGCTGAAAAATCATAAAATAATGCTCCTAAAATGATAGGGTCGAAATCTAGGTGGAATGGAGGCCAAAACACGAAACGCTCTTTCGAGAGTCAATTTGGCACATTGCACCGTAAATTCTCGTACGACCTCGAAAATGATCCGAATGACGAACGGTCAAAAACATGACCTTCCCAACTCAATGAGGCACTGTCCAGTCCAAGGCCATGGGATAAAAGCCAACCAAGAACTCAAACGAGCCTTCTAAACAACACAGAAACTTGCTGTAATTTCCAGCAGCTGCGCAACTACAAGACTTGCGTTGGTTTCGAGACTATCGGCCATTAGGGGCGTGAACCACCGACCAGAGACTCTTACCAACATCCCAAGGAATGATTTGAACCATGTCTAAGGGCCCTAGGCCAGCCACAATCTGCATCACACCAAAACTCAACCGAAGGGTCCAACCGAGAGCAACGTGCATGCGTGTGTAGTGTTTTGCTTAGATCGATGTCTTGCGTCATCCCAGTGGCCTTTTGATTGACCATGGCATGATCTAGACATCTAGGAGCATGATATGAACCGTGGCTAAGGGCCATAGGCCAACCAAGATCCAAACCAAGCAAACACAAACCGAAACCATATGCTGAACAAAGGAAGAAGCCGAATGGGGAAAGGGGCTGTTTTGATGTTTTGATTAAAAACCGAGGGGCCATGGACCAAGCCACCAAAAAGGCAACTTATTCACGTCTTAGACTTGCTAGGGGAGTGATCCAACCATGGCTATAGGCCCTTGGGGCAGCCAAGATCAGATCCTTCCTCCATGACAACAAACTGAATTTTTTTCGAACAAGATTCTGCACTAATGGGGAGGTTGCTGTCATGTGCTCGTTCCAGCATGTATGGAACTGAAACTCACGATCTATCATGGCCCTAACTAACATGTCCTAGTACATGTCTATATGTAGCCTCGAGCCCTTGGAACGATCCATCCCTGAAATCAAAAGGAACATACCCAAACGTGAAGCATGAAAGTCGATAAAATCTGTGCAAAATTTTCTTTCTTGTTTTGCTGAAAATTTCGGTTTTTGAAATGATAAAATCTGATCATGTACTGAAAAATAATTGATAATATGACTTGATTGAGGTTTGAAAGAGATCTAGACATGCCTGGTTTCGTTTCGAAAGAAAACGAACGAAACGACGACGACGCGGCACGGAGGAGATGGAGCGCTTCTTGTCTACCTTTCTTGCTCTCGATTTTTCTTGCCTTCCCTCTAGCTAAGACTCACGATTTTTCTACACTGAAAATGGATCTGAATGATGAGGTATTTCGGTGGTGAGGGAGGGGAGATAAGTGGTTATGAGGGGTGAGGAGGATGGTGCAAGATATAAGGATCATATCAAGACCAAGTCTTCATGCATTTGAATTTTGAATTTGAATTGCTATCAAATGATATGTGGGATGGTTCTAGAATGAAAGTGGCCGAAATATCTCTTGTTTCTAGACTAGGATATGTCCATTAATTAATTAAATTGTGCTCCCAAAAATCCTAGAATTATCCTACAACTTACATGCAAAGAAATGGTCAAAAGGTTGATGAGTTGGCAATTGAGTTGCCTAGCAACTAAGGGGCCGAAATTATGCTAATAAAATGAGTGGGAAGTGATGGTTATCTAGTCAACTAATAATCCTTGAAAGCCTTACTAATCCTTTAAATAATTTAGTGAGCTAACCCCTTAATTAAATAACTTAAATGAGCTCATTTCTTAATCAGCTCAAATAATTAAATTAAATCCTCAAACCTCCCTTACTAACTTAAATGAACTTACTTGCTAGCTAAATTAACTTCTGGAAATATTTCTCGAATCTTAAATTCTACCTCAAAACTCCGACTCCGGTCCGGCCTCACTGAAATAACTGAAATGCTAAAAATCAAACTACTGAACTGAAATAATAAAATAATTAACTTCAAATAAATGGATTTAAAATAATTATGCAATGAAGTCAATTAAATTTAGAAATCTAGAATTATGCATGGCTTAAACGTCTACTGATTTACGGGTGCTACAATCCTTCCCCCCTTAAAATAAATTTCGTCCTCGAAATTAGAACTCACCGAATAACTCAGGGTATCGACTTCTCATCTCCGGCTCAGACTCCCACGTAGCTTCCTCCTCTGAATGGTTGAGCCATTTGACTTTGACTCGCTTAACCAACTTGTTCCGAAGTTTCTTCTCCTGCCGGTCTAGGATCTGCACTGGTCTCTCCTCATAAGATACGTTCGGAGTAAGCTGCAACGGCTCGAAATTCAGCACATGCGAAGGATTAGCCATATACTTCCTCAGCATGGAGACGTGAAAGACATTGTGTACTCCGGCCAGATTCGGCGGAAGAGCCACACGATAAGCAAGCGTCCCAACTCTGTCAAGGATCTCAAACGGTCCAATGAATCTCGGACTGAGCTTCCCTTTCTTGCCAAATCTCATGACACCCTTCATAGGTGCCACTTTCACGAAGACATGATCGCCCACTGCAAACTCTAAGTCTCTCCTCCGCTGATCGGCATAACTCTTCTGTCGGCTCTGAGCAGTCCTCATCCTATCACGGATCTTGACTACTACATCTGCTGTCTGCTGAACAATCTCTGGACCCAACTCTGCTCTTTCTCCTACTTCATCCCAATGAACAGGAGATCTACACTTGCGGCCATACAGCGCTTCATACGGAGCCATACCTATAGACGACTGGAAACTGTTGTTATAGGTGAACTCTACTAATGGTAAGTTCGACTCCCAACTCCCAGAGAAATCAATGACGCAAGCGCGAAGAAGATCCTCCAAAATCTGAATAACTCGCTCCGACTGCCCATCTGTCTGCGGATGGAAAGCTGTGCTAAACAGCAACTTCGTACCCAAAGTCGAATGCAAACTCTTCCAAAATGAGGAAGTGAATCTGGGATCTCTGTCGGATACGATCGAAACTAGAATACCATGGAGTCGGACTATCTCTCGGATATACAGCTCTGCATACTGAATCATGGTGAAAGTCGTCTTAATAGGCAAGAAGTGCGCTGATTTGGTAAGACGATCTACAATCACTCAAATAGCATTCGATCCTCTGGCTGACCTCGGCAATCCGGTCACAAAGTCCACGGTAATGTTCTCCCACTTCCACTCGGGAATAGGAAGAGGCTTGAGCAAACCTGCTGGTCTCTGATGCTCGGCCTTCACTAACTGGCAAGTCAGGCACTCGGATAAAAAACGCCTGATGTCCTTCTTCATCCCTGGCCACCAATACAATAGCTGCAGATCTTTGTACATCTTCGTACTCCCAGGGTGAATGGAGTACGGGGACGTATGGGCCTCTGATAAGATGTCTGCTCGGATAGAATCACTGCTAGGAACCCATATCCTATCTCGGTATCTCACAATACCGTCGCTGACTGTATACAAAACACTGCCCTTGGCTTCATCTCTCTTCTTCCACTGTGCCAACTGCTCATCTGCTGCCTGACCGCTGCGAATACGGTCAAAAAGGGAAGACTGAATGGTCAAGGTAGATAAACGAGGAACTCTACCTCGCAGATAAGTCTCAAGATCAAACCTCTGCATCTCAATCTGAAGAGGTTTCTGCATCGTTAAATGAGCCATCACTGCGACTTTCCTGCTCAAAGCATCCGCAACTACATTAGCTTTACCCGGGTGGTAGCTAATGTCACAATCGTAGTCTTTCACAAGCTCCAACCAACGCCTCTGACGCATGTTCAGCTCCTTTTGCGTAAAGAATTACTTGAGGCTCTTGTGGTTGGTAAAGATCTGACATTTCTCTCCATACAGATAGTGCCTCCAAATCTTCAAAGCAAAAACTACGGTATGGATTTTCAGCTGTCGAGAAGCATACGCTATCACTCTCCCATGCTGCATCAAAACTGCACCTAAACCAAGCTTCGAAGCATCGGTATAAAGGACAAACTCGCCGAATCCTGACGGTACAGCCAAAACGGGTGCTGAGATAAGAGCTTGCTTCAAAGTATCGAAGCTCTTCTGACACTTCTCGCTCCACACAAACTTCACGTTTTTCTTGGTCAGTGCTGTGAGTGGAACGGCAATGGATGAGAATCCCTGAATGAACTTCCTGTAATATCCTGCTAGCCCAAGAAAACTGCGGATTTCCGATACATTCTGAGGCACAACCCAATCTCTGACTGCTGCAACTTTCGCCGGGTCTACCTCAATGCCACTGCTAGAAATAATGTGGCCCAAGAACGCCACCTTCTCTAACCAGAATTCGCACTTACTGAACTTTGCGAATAGTTTGTGTTTCTGCAATGTCTGCAACACTGTGGTCAGATGCCTGCTGTGCTCCTCCCGACTCTTGGAGTAGACGAGAATGTCATCTATGAACACTATCACAAACTGGTCGAGGTACGGCTGAAATACGCGATTCATTAGATCCATGAAGATCGCTGGCGCATTCGTCAGACCGAACGGCATCACTAGGAACTCGTAGTGGCCATAACGAGTCCTGAAAGTTGTCTTCGAGACATCAGCATCTCTCACCCTCAACTGGTGATAACCGGAACGCAGATCTATCTTGGAGAAAATCGAAGCTCCCTGCAACTGGTCAAACAGATCCTCAATCCTCGGCAGTGGGTATTTATTCTTCACTGTAACCCTGTTCAACTCCCTGTAGTCAATGCAAAGCCTCATCGTGCCATCCTTCTTTTTCACAAATAAGACCGGCGCGCCCCATGGAGAAAAGCTCAGGCGAATGAACTCCTTGTCGAGAAGTTCCTGAATCTGCTTCTTAAGCTCTGCTATCTCTGTCGGTGCTAGTCGGTACGGCGCTTTGGATATCGGAGCCGTACCTGGCATAAGCTCAATGGAAAACTCCACCTCTCTCTCTGGTGGCATACCAGAGACGTCTTCGGGAAAAACGTCTAAGAAATCTCTGACAATCGGAACATCTGAGGCTGACTGGCTGGGTTCCTTGGGGACAGATAAAAAGGTCGCTAGAAATGCCCGACACCCTCTATGCATGAGTTTCCTAGCCTGAACATAAGGAATAATGCGCGGTAAAGAAAAGTACCTGTCCGGCTCAAATAAGAACTGCTCCATTCCAGGCGGTCGGACAAGAACAGATCTCCGCTGGAAGTCTATCAACACTCTGTTCCTCAATAGCCAGTCCATCCCTAGGATGATGTCAAATTCCGGCATCGGTAGCACAATCAGATCAGCATAAACAAGATTACCGTGCAGCTCCAGGTCTATATCTCGGATAACATTGGTGGCTGCCATCTCCTCGCCTGACGGCAACACTACTGAAAAGGCTGTATCTAGCCCAATGGTCTGGATCTTGAGAAAGTTTGCAAAGACCTCCGAAATAAATGAGTGAGTGGCCCCTGAATCTATCAAGGCCTTGGTAGCGGAACCAGATATAAAAATTCTCCCTGAAAGAGCGGAGCTCTAAGTTGAATCCCACTACAAGATCTAAACTTATAGACATGCAAAGGTCAAGGTTCCTCTAGCTTAATTCCCCTGAAATAAATCTGAGTAGAGCATGCAATCCTATAACAGTTCTAAGTTCAAAAATCTAAATCCCGATTCCCAAAATGCTGAAATTCGAAGAATAACTTAAAGTTTAAAGGTACCTGTCAACAACATAGTCTCCGGGTTGGCTTCCGTGGCATGGAGAGCAAAAACTCTGCCTTGGGTAGGCAGATTCCTCTGAGGGCACTGCAGCAACATGTGGTCTGGACTGCCACACTTAAAACACTTTCCTGAGCCAGCCATACATGCTCCAGGATGGCGACGTGAGCACCTGGGACAGACTGGGTGCTCCTGAGTCCTCGGGGCTGGGAGTCCCCGCTGCTGCTGCTGCTGGCCTCGGTTCCTGGGCGGTCCATGAAAAGGCCTCTTATTCTGCTGCTGATGCTGATGAGGAGGAGGGCGGTGCGGTGCCTGGACTGGGCGCTTGCCCTGGCGATCCCTCTCGATATCACGCAGATCCTGCTCTGCGGCTAAGGCCTTGGAGACGGCAATCTCATAAATAGCAGGGTCAGATATCCTAACATCCCGGCGAAAGATCGGCCGTAAACCCACCAGGAAGTGCATCAACTTAGCTCTGGCATCATTCGCTATCAGGGGCACAAAGTGACAGCCCCTCTCGAACTTACGGATAAACTCCGTAACCGTCATATCCCCCTGTCTCAGGCTCATGAACTCGGTGGTCAGCCTGGTGCGAACCTCCTCAGCAAAATACTTGGAGTAGAAAACCTCCGTAAAGCGGGTCCAAGAAAGCGTAGCCAAGGTCAGGGCTACCGAAGCTCCTTCCCACCATAAGCGGGCGTCTCTAGTGAACAGGTAGGTGGCACACCGGACTCGGTCTGCGTCTCCCAGCTCCATGAACTCGAAGATAACCTCGAGGGATTTGATCCATCCCTCGGCAACCATGGGGTCAGATGTCCCAGAGAATTCCTTCGGACGCATCTTCATGAATCGTTCATAAACAGCCTCGGGCCCTGTCGGCCTGGCTGCGGCTGTGGCTACGGCTGCGGCATTGTTCCCCGCAAACTGTGTGAAGAACTGTGCCATCCCAGCTAACATCTGGGCACTCGTGTCCGGTGGGGGTGGTAGGTCTCCCTCCGGTCTACGCTCCTCCCTGTCTTCTCGGCGAGACTCCTCCTCTCTGTTGCGCTCTAAAATGCGTCTAGGGGGCATACTGTTCCAACATAACCCATACGTAACTAACATGCATAATTCCATAATTTATTTTAAATGAACACTGAAGTACTGAAAATCTGGAAGCATGCTGACAAAATAATTCATGCTTTAACTGAAATGCTGAACAAAATGCTGAACTGAAAAACTTACAGACCGAAGACGTGGCTTCGTGAGCTTCTCGCGGTCAGTAGTAGTGAAACCCTATACAGAACCACCGCTCTGATACCAACTGTAAAGGGCCTAAAACTCCTTTCTTGTAATTTGCGAAAAATTAAAAATTTTCTTTTTAAAAGAACTTAAATGGCCTCATTCATAAAATCACTGGTGAATCAAGTTCAATGTTTAAAATAATAGCAGCGAAAGAAAATAAAGTTTTGCCAACAATAACAATTTTAAAAATTATCCAACGACTGATAAAAATTTGTTTGTGGAATAAAATAACAACTGCTGCACTGAGGTCCTCGGGTGCCACTACTGCCGACCCAAGCTGGCTCACTGGTCCCCGCCCTCGGCCCTGGCCTCATCAGTACCTACGACAATCAAGTCTAGTGAGCCTAAAGACTCAGCATGCATATATCGCAGGTAACGAGTAAAAATCTGAATTTAAAAATATGCATGAATTAACATATCCTGTCCTGAGGCATACTGAAAATAATCTGTACTGAGGAATTATAATACGTGCATAACTGAACTGATAATCACAGTAAAAATGTTTGCTACTTGGAGCCTGTACTGAAATAACTGGTAAAATTTTCTGTTGAGATTATGTTTTACGCCTGTGGCCACTGCACTAAGCTGAACTGATCGGTAACTGGCTACCGGGGAGGCTGAAACTGATCTGAGCTGGCCGGTCACTGGCGACCGGGTGGTACCATACTGAACTGATCGGTCACTGGCGACCGTATAAAATAACACTCCCACATAGTGAATGAACCACAAGCCATATCGCATAAATCTCAAAAATAATCATTTTCTGTTTAATGCACGTAAAATAATTAACTGGCGTAATGAAAATTCCTGTAATTTTACCCACTGGATTGGATTAGATCGTCCCCAGGCTCGCTGCAACTTAACTGTGCCATGAAAAACATGCAAATGCTAAAACTTGACCAACTATGCAATTTACGTTCAAAAGATGCGACTATGACGCCTAATGATTTCGCATTTAATCATGACTCCGAGCCAACCTGAATCGACACCGAACCGACGTATAGTCATGATTAAAATACGCTTAAAAATCATAAAATAATGCTCCTAAAATGATAGGGTCGAAATCTAGGTAGAATGGAGGCCAAAACACGAAACGCTCTTTCGAGAGTCAATTTGGCACATTGCACCGTAAATTCTCGTACGACCTCGAAAATGATCCGAATGACGAACGGTCAAAAACATGACCTTCCCAACTCAATGAGGCACTGTCCAGTCCAAGGCCATGGGATAAAAGCCAACCAAGAACTCAAACGAGCCTTCTAAACAACACAGAAACTTGCTGTAATTTCCAGCAGCTGCGCAACTACAAGACTTGCGTTGGTTTCGAGACTATCGGCCATTAGGGGCGTGAACCACCGACCAGAGACTCTTACCAACATCCCAAGGAATGATTTGAACCATGTCTAAGAGCCCTAGGCCAGCCACAATCCGCATCACACCAAAACTCAACCGAAGGGTCCAACCGAGAGCAACGTGCATGCGTGTGTAGTGTTTTGCTTAGATCGATGTCTTGCGTCATCCCAGTGGCCTTTTGATTGACCATGGCATGATCTAGACATCTAGGAGCATGATATGAACCGTGGCTAAGGGCCATAGGCCAACCAAGATCCACACCAAGCAATCACAAACCGAAACCATATGCTGAACAAAGGAAGAAGCCGAATGGGGAAAGGGGCTGTTTTGATGTTTTGATTAAAAACCGAGAGGCCATGGACCAAGCCACCAAAAGGGCAACTTAGTCACGTCTTAGACTTGCTAGGGGAGTGATCCAACCATGGCTATAGGCCCTTGGGGCAGCCAAGATCAGATCCTTCCTCCATGACAACAAACTGAATTTTTTTCGAACAAGATTCTGCACTAATGGGGAGGTTGCTGTCATGTGCTCGTTCCAGCATGTATGGAACTGAAACTCACGATCTATCATGGCCCTAACATGTCCTAGTACATGTCTATATGTAGCCTCGAGCCCTTGGAACGATCCATCCCTGAAATCAAAAGGAACATACCCAAACGTGAAGCATGAAAGTCGATAAAATCTGTGCAGAATTTTCTTTCTTGTTTTGCTGAAAATTTCGGTTTTTGAAATGATAAAATCTGATCATGTACTGAAAAATAATTGATAATATGACTTGATTGAGGTTTGAAAGAGATCTAGACATGCCTGGTTTTGTTTCGAAAGAAAACGAACGAAACGACGACGACGCGGCACGGAGGAGATGGAGCGCTTCTTGTCTACCTTTCTTGCTCTCGATTTTTCTTGCCTTCCCTCTAGCTAAGACTCACGATTTTTCTACACTGAAAATGGATCTGAATGATGAGGTATTTCGGTGGTGAGGGAGGGGAGATAAGTGGTTATGAGGGGTGAGGAGGATGGTGCAAGATATAAGGATCATATCAAGACCAAGTCTTCATGCATTTGAATTTTGAATTTGAATTGCTATCAAATGATATGTGGGATGGTTCTAGAATGTAAGTGGCCGAAATATCTCTTGTTTCTAGACTAGGATATGTCCATTAATTAATTAAATTGTGCTCCCAAAAATCCTAGAATTATCCTACAACTTACATGCAAAGAAATGGTCAAAAGGTTGATGAGTTGGCAATTGAGTTGCCTAGCAATTAAGGGGCCGAAATTATGCTAATAAAATGAGTGGGAAGTGATGGTTATCTAGTCAACTAATAATCCTTGAAAGCCTTACTAATCCTTTAAATAATTTAGTGAGCTAACCCCTTAATTAAATAACTTAAATGAGCTCATTTTTTAATCAGCTCAAATAATTAAATTAGATCCTCAAACCTCCCTTACTAACTTAAATGAACTTACTTGCTAGCTAAATTAACTTCTGGAAATATTTCTCGAATCTTATATTCTACCTCAAAACTCCGACTCCGGTCCGGCCTCACTGAAATAACTGAAATGCTAAAAATCAAACTACTGAACTGAAATAATAAAATAATTAACTTCAAATAAATGCATTTAAAATAATTATGCAATGAAGTCAATTAAATTTAGAAATCTAGAATTATGCATGGCTTAAACGTCTACTGATTTACGGGTGCTACAATACATATCTGCAAGAGATGTATGATCTCAAACCGGGGAAACTGTTGATCCTCAGTCTGTACACACACTTCATCCTTTGCATCGCCCAATGGATCTTGACTGCACACTACTTTAATACCCTAGCTAATCAACTCCGTAATGCGATTGATTACCACATTATTAGAATCAACAAAGTAGCCAATCAAATAATGCACAAACAACCGCTCCTACGTGGTGGGAATGAGGATCCCCAAAATATCCTATATTAATCATTAAAACTAAACATGAAAATTAGTTAACAATTAACAAAAAATGTATTAGATAATACAAAAAGTAAATAAAATGAATTTTTGGTATTTACCTTGATATATACATTTTTAAATGATTTGTTCATGTCGTCCATGGAAGGAGAATGACTCTTACTCCATTTCCTAGTCAACCAATGACACATCCGAGGTATCGGTACATTGGGACCTTCCCGACGTCTAGCGAACACTTCAGTAATTGCTGGAAAATATTCATAGGCCAAAATATAGCATAGAAAAATAAACACATTTATTAGTATGATATAAAACAACAAGGATATTTCATATAATGAACAATATTTAATTACCTGTAAAGGATGAATAAATCCACTTATATGGAATCTACCGCACCCACTGAATTCTGGATCATTCCCACGGCGTGCTACCAAATTTTCATAGCTCCTGTAACGTACCGTACTTTTAACTATTTTAAAATTTGTGGAAAAATTAAAATTTTCTTAAATACAAAATAAACTTTCAAATTTGCATTAAAATAACTTGCTCGTGTAAAAACATTTGCAATAGAAACAACCATAACCAAGTTTGCCAAAAGTAATAATCGTTTAAACATCATAAACCACTTCATGAAAATCAGAGTATTTGAAACAACATGCATAAAAGTATTCATAAAAACATGGGCGGTCCTCGGGATTAGCCTCTTGCGCAGTCCAAGCAAGCTCATTGATCCCCACCCCTCGTCCCCTCAAAGTCATCCTCACCTGCATCAATCAAGTCTAGTGAGTCTAAAGACTCAACATGTATAAACTGTAAAATAACAAGTAATACGTAATAAAATCACATGCATTTTTAAAATAGAGCGTACATACTTGAAACTTGAACATGCATATATAACTTGAACATGCATATATAGGCTTGAACATGCGTACATAACATAGACATGCCATCAACGTAAAAATCTTCTTAAACATGCTTGCATCATACATACTTGAACATACATAAACTTTATCATTTTGCGTAGAGATATGTTTCAAAACAAGTGACCCATATATAAATGTGCCTAATCAGACTAAACCACAGTACTGGGCTGGCAGGGAAAGCCCACTACCACATACATGAGGTCATGCTTTACTGAGTGGATTGGTCCCTGGTCATGCTTTACCGCTTTCCAATCCTGATCTAAACCCAGCCATGCTTTACCGTGGTGGAGAGGTCCTCGGTCACGGTCACCGACTTTCAAACCTGTTCATAATTTGGTCACAAGACATTTAGCATACCTCAAAAACTTAAAATATTTTCTTTTTCACGTCGAACAAACTTACTTGGCATTGAGGGATTCTTGGATCTCGCTTGAGGCCACTGCTGCATATACTAACATGAGTTCAAACACTTATCTTTCATAACTTAGACGTATTAGTCATGCTCACGCCCAAAAATGACAAATTTCCTTATGACGTTCTAAATCTCTCGGGACTCGACCTTGTTTAATCATCATACTAAATCATGACATCAAACCCCAAAACAATCCCTAAAAAAATTTAGATTTTTTTTATAGAGGACACGGACCCCGTATAAGGGTCCGGGTAGATGCTGGAATTTAGTATTTCAAAGGAAATAAGGGCACAGACCCCATGTCATGGTCCGGCTAAGGGTCCGTGTACATGCTGGAATTGTAAACCAACAGAGAAATACTACACTTATGGCTTATTCCTTCTAACTCGATCATACGGACTATGAACCAACTCCTCGAGACCCATCCTAGGATGCTACGACATTAACTCAAACCCATACAAACGCCCCAAATGACGCACTCCAAACAACGCAACACAACCCGTAAACATGACATTTTGACACCAAAACGCATCCTACGACTTCTAACGCAATCAAATGCCTATTGACGCGAACTGACACACCAAAAACCATACCAACATCATACTCAACATATTTAAACACAGCAGCGATCACCCATCGATCCCCAACGAAGCCTACAACAATAAAACTTTAAGAACACATCAAGAACGCATTTTCAGAAAATCGCAGTTTGAGCAGTTCCATGTAAACCATCATAACTCGCTCATTTCTTATCCAAATATTTCGAATTTACTGTCAAATCGAAAGTATCGAAAAGTTCTACGATTTATATGTTGAAAGTTTTTTTCCAGAAAATCCCTCGAAAAATCGCAGTGTTTAAAATGACAGCAAATTTCGAGTTTTGAGATCCAAAAATCATTTCAAAAGCGATCCAACCATTTTTGCTCAAACTTTTGCATAACATACACATGTTTTTCATACAATAAACATCAAAATTATTACTATGACAAGATCGATGCGAAAACGAAAGAATATACATGCCTTTCTCTTTCAAAATGCTTGAGACGACAATATCGAAGCGAAACGAGTGCGAGGGTCGATCTGGGACGAACGTGGCACGATTTCTCGAATAAAACCCAACGTGAAATGCTGAAATTTTTAAAGAGAAATGGCGGCTGCTGGAGAGCACCAAGAACCCTAGATTTTCCTCTAAAAATATGAAAAAGAAATGTGTATGTGTGTGTTGTGTGTTTAACGTGTAGGGGTGTGTGTACATGTGTGTGTGCGTGAGTTAATTGTAATTAGGGGAATATAATTGTTTAATTAAGGGTTAAAATTTTAATTAAAAAGTTAGTCCACTCTAACTTTTACAAAATCCTTAATCAAAATAAAATACACACTAACTTTACAAAATTCTCTAAATAACAAAATAAAATACACAATTGCTAAACTTTAAAAGTTTTAAAATATTAAAATAACCTAGTAAATTAAATTAGACTTTAAAATGTTAAAAACTTAATAAATCATTTAAAAAGCCTCAATCCTAATTTAAAATAAAATACCACATTTTAAAATTGTCAAAATCGTCGTCGGTCTCTTTTTCTCGATCCCGCATCGAATAATCGCTTGAAACATGAAACTCAAGAAAACATTCAACGTGCATCACATAAACATAAATAATTTAAAATAATGCAATTTGTTAAATCATGCATCTCAAAAATCATTTTAAATTTGATTAAATAATTTAACAACTAAATAAATCCATGTGATTTACGTGTACTGATTTTGGGCTCTACAGCTTCTGAACTTGATTTCAAGATCTTTTCTAAGTCCATAAAGTACTTATTCGAAAGTTATTCTACCCCAGGGATAGTTAATAAAACTATCAAAGTTATTAACTAATGTAATCCATTCTAAATCGACTGTATCATTTTTATTTTTTATTTGTCTACCCAATACAACTGCCATGAACAAAAGACAGACCGATTTCAACTTCTCAATGTCTATCTCTTTTCGTGAGTCATTCTTGTACTCATCAATGCTATCTATGAAATCCCCCAAACCTATATTGTCTCTTCCACCAAAATGCCTCCATCTAAATTCATCTTCCTCAGGTATTACATGATAAAAGTTTGAACAATTTAGGTCCGTTAACAAACAATACTCTAACAATGAAAACCATAAACGTCGTTTACGATATATCTTCCAAAATTCATTACATCCACTGTCATAAGTTTGTCTACTCATCAAAACCAGAACAATTGATTCGAATTGTTATAATCCTTAGCACATATAATTAAATTACCGAATTGTGTATGCTAGACCAAATATTCTATCTCTTTCTCATTCAAAATTGATACAATCTTCATATAAATTTCAACGTATCTTGATCCTAAAGTTACCTTACATTCAAAGAATTGATTTCTTCCAAGTTTATTGGGAAAGTAAATCTGCAAAAAAAATGTTATTAGTTGTCAAAATCTAAAATTAAATAGTGTTTGTTCATTTAAAAAATTGGGTTGAGTAGTGGGTCGAGGTGGGTCGAGCTCTTCACACGAGCTCTTCACACCTAGACCCAACCTCCTGGGTCGAGAACAATGGATTTCACACCTCAAAATAAAAGAATTGAATTCTTACCAATACATGATTCTTTCGTTGGATTTCCTGCAGACGAATACCTTGTAGACTCATTGTTAATTGTTAGCCAAAAATCAAAGCAAAGGATGCAAGGAGGGTTGAGAAGAAGAAGATGTTTTGTGAAGATTGGAAAGAAATGAAGTGAGATGTGGATTGGGTTGAGCTGGATAAGATTGGGTCGCGTAAGTTTTTTATTTAACTAATTATAAATTTTATTATATATAAAATTAAGATAAAAATTTAAATAAATTAATGAAAAAAATTAGTTTTTAAACAAATATTTTCTTAAAAATAAAACGATAAATTACATTCATTTCCTTTTTTTTTTAATAATCAATTCCATCGCTCCCCTTTTCCCCCTTTTCCCCCGTAGTTACCCTCCGTGAGCTACTTCTTTAAATTAAAATCTCCGAACCCGATCCCAAAGGCAAAAAATCGAAGATCGTTTCGAGTTTTTCCGATAGTACTCTAAAATCAAGAGCAAAATTGTCATCCCAAACCCAACAGGTTTCAATTCGGTCGTTTCTACCCGGTTTTATTTTTCAATCACAACAATATCATTCAGTTACTTGAATTGATTCCATCGAAATGGTTTGCGAATCCTCTTCTCGGACTCTCAATCAGGTCTTTTTTGTTCATCGCTTCAGATCTCGTGCTGTGATTTGTAATCTTTTCGCTTTTATTTTTCAGGAAAATGGAGTGGGAAATTTGGAAGCCCAAATTGAATTGATTTTGAATGTCGAAAAGCAGATGAGGCAAGCAGGTGATGTTGCAGGCACTCGTAAGGTCGTCAATGATATTCTGCAGCTCTGCTTTGAAGCCGGCGCGTGGAAGACGCTCAATGAACATATTGTTCTTATCTCCAAGCGCCGTGGGCAGTTGAAACAGGTCTATTCTTTGTCCCTCTCGTATATCGTTTTGTATTGTACCAGATTAGGGGTTTCTTTATTGATGTTTTATAATTGCTGAAAGTGGGTGCTTTTTTCAGTTTTTGGATTTCAGTTTTAGTGTTCAGTTTAATTTTAGTTATGGCGTGGTGCAGGGAAGTATGAAATTAGGCATCTGAATCAGCTCCCTCGGGGACATCCTATAAAATTAAAATGATACAAAGGAAATGTCAAATAAACAATCTTACTGGAATAAAACAACTTTTTAATTTTTTATTACATTGTTTTGGCTTATGTTGTTGTTTTATGGTAAAAAAAAGTAAGTTTGAAGTTTCAACCTCGTTTTGTGTTGTGTATAACGTGGTAAGGGCCAAGCGATTTTGACGTGTTGATGATGTTTTGGAAATTCCTTTACTAAGTGATTCTTACATTCAATTAGTGTAGGATTTAAGCCAAAGTTCTAAAATTCTCTAGGCACTAATCGGGTGCTAGACCAGTGCTTAAGCTGCCTAGGCGAGGACTCGACACCGCTAGAGGCATTCCACGATATCAACACAATATGATGAAGTTTGTTGTGTTAGGGCAATCCAACAAATCACATTTCTTGTTGGACTTTGCATGGTTTTTAAAAGTGTGTTCCTGGTTGCGCCTGTCTAAAAACCTAGGCGCAACACTTGAAACAAGCTCGCATCGTGTACGTAGGTAATAACCCAATCGCTATCACCCAGGCACGACACGTGAAACAAGCGCGCTTAAGATGCTAGGTATCCAAGGCGCAGAGGTGTGCGCTTTTAAGAATGACCTGATATTTTGTAGCATAGTTTTTAAAGTTAAGGCGAGAGGCACCATCAGGCGAGGATCCTGTCCCAGGCGCCTCGATTAACACCAGACACTCGCCTAGACTAGTCTTGGAAGTTCACTCGAATTTTTTTATTTACTTGTTTAAAACAAAAATCTCAAACCTAAACCCTAGCAACCAACGCTCCAACGCCGGAATCAGAAGAAGAGAGCTCTAAACAGAAGAACGAGGTGAGGGCATCTACATCCAAAACAACCAGAAAGAGACCGATTTCACTAGCAACCCAAAGCCCCAACTCATGCAATTCTTTGACCACAAAAAGCAAACACACTCGAAAACGGAGTCACGCCTTCGATTCGATGAAACAAAGAAAAGGTTGTGTTGTCCCGATCTTTTTGAATCAAGTAATTGTGTAATATTCACATCTAAATTACGAAGAATTTAACAACAAATATTAACGAAGATAACAATCGAAATTCAAACGAACCTTCAAAGAACTCGTTTTTGACAATCCGAGTAAAGAACAATCGACAAACGCCACAAAGTATTAAATTTTGATAAGTTTGATTTGAGAAATATACAAAGGTGTATACAAATCCAAGCGTTGAAATTGAGATAAAAATTCAATCAATATATTAAAAATCAATGTTTACAATGATGAAATTCGTGTATATATTGTTTACAAAACCAAAAGATATAAAAATCTAGTTGCGTAATTAATTTGGTCTCTAAACTAGGAAACTAATATTTCTTTACGCAGGCAACGCGCTGGGGTGGTATGTTTTGGCCACCCTAGCGGCAACTGTTCTGGACTGGGCACGCTGGGGCAGTAGCAGAGGTTTCTGGACTATGCCTTCTGGATAGTGGCTTGGGTGCTGGGCGGTAATATTTGACCGCCCTAGCGCGGAGCTCTTGGGTCCGGGGTCTCGATTGGACATCTTTTTCATAATTTAGCACTTGAATAACATTGAAATATCTTCCAACTTCATTGCCATGCATGCAAATTCTTTGAAGCTTCGAATCGCAAGATTTAGCACGTCATGCCCGGCCAGATTCATATCACCAATGCTGGAATCAGAAGAAGAGAGCTCTGAACAGAAGAACGAGGTGAGGGCATCTACATCCAAAACAACCAGAAAAGATCGATTTCACATATATTGGATGAAGAGGAAGAAAAAATTGACATCGATCAAGAAAATGATGAAGACCAAGAAGAATAGAAGTCCGAAAGTTCTGAGGACTCTGATGATTCGATGGAAGAAGATGAACTTGATTTAGACAATTGAAGAATTCATGTTACTAATTACTATGATCTTATTAATTTTTTTTTGTTTTGTGTAACATTGTTACGTAATTATTTCATATTTATATATAAATATATATACACATTTCTATTATACGATAAATATATATTTTTAAAAATTTAAAAATGTGTGTCTTGCTTCAGTAAGGCACGCGCCTTGCCTTGCGCCTCAGGATCCATGGCCTCGGTGTGCCTTGCGCCCTTCACAACTATGTTTTGTAGTAAAATAAAAATTAACTCAAGCCCAACCAATATTGAAGCCCAGTTAGCAAAGTCCATGGATATTTAATGATATAAACCCTGTTGTTGCTCATTTATGTAAGATTTTTTTATCAGAAAATTCATATGTTCTTTATGCAAACTTTTGTTGTAATCTTCCCCTATTGTCACTCATTTTATTAAATATGATTATTTACAATGTGTCATCTCAAGGTTATAAAATTCTCTAGGCGTTAGTCGGGGGCCAGCCCAGCGCCTAAGACGCCTAGGCGAGGACTAGGCGCCGCTAATTGGATTCTACGATATCAAAACATAATAAATCATATACTTAAACTTCAACACAATAACATCAAATTTAAAATACGTTAAAAATATTTCCAACATAGTTTAATGTGTCATCTCAATAAAATAAGAAAGAATTCAAATTTCTTCCAAAATTTACAATAAAATAGTCTAATGTGTGATCACAAATTTACTCCAATTCTTCTCCATCGGACACAAAATCAATATCATCATTTTGATCATCATCATCTTCTTCAGATTCAAAATCATCATCGTGAAGTTCTCTAACTCTAGAGCTTCTTCGGAGTTGTAGATTTTCATCTGCCCCAGTTGCTTCATCAACTAATTGCCAAGTGAGCCCCCAACCTGGTTCAACTTCATTTTCTTCCCCACCATCCACAATCCAACCTTGTGCATTTGAAGTATCTTTTTCAACATGTACGTCGACGTTACTTTCTTTCTCTCTTTTTTGCTTGTTAAACAATCTAGCATTAAATTGGACAAATACTAGATTGTTCAACCTATGGACATCCAACCTATTTCTTTTCTTTGTATGAATCTAAAAAAAAAACCGAGAAAGTAATTAGTATAGTTAGGAATATGAACATACACTTTAAAAATTAATAATTTATTTTAATTAAAGTTTAAACTTACTCTTTCAAATACACTCCAATTTCTTTCACACCCAGATGAACTTGTAGTTAATGAAAGAATCATCAATGTCACTCTTAGCAAGTTGAGAGCGTGAGCACCGTAGGTACTCCACCATGTACATTGATAAAATGCATCGTCATTTTTTTCACATGCTTTTGCAGCCAATACTTTTCCAAATAACCCAGTCTTATCTCTATATTTTTGCAAATTCCTTGTTAATAATTGTATCTTGTAGTTCAAACTCATCGGCATGCAAAACTTCCATGCATTCAAAAATCCCTGCTGCGACCTCTCCATAAAGAGCAATAGAACTATCTTTGTAGTAGAAGTAGGGATTCAACAAAAAGGTTGTGGTATGCAATGATGTATTAACTATATCCTTCATTTTTGACTCAAGAATCACTATGATAGGTTGATAATTTGATTCGACATTGTTAACGGCCACCTTGATATTTTCTTTAGCTCGAAGAAGCTCCCCATATAGAAACCCCATGGATGGCTTTCTATCTCCGTCAACCAATCGGAGAACTCTTACAAAGGGAGCAAATATTTTCAAACAAAGTGTCACATCATTCCAAAAACTCATGCTCATCACAGTAGAGTAAGCCAATTTCCCTTTGTTTGTCTTTGATCATTTACAGTTCTCTCACATATCACTTGTAAACATGGTCCTTAAACTAGATTTTTTCTCAATCAAACTTTTCAATGTGAGGAAGTTTGATGCAAACCTGGTAACTCCTGGCCGAACTATGTCTCTTTTCTTCGTAAAACTTCTCATCAATGACAAAGTCTTATGGTTCGCATAAATGAAAATTGTAAAAGACTATGCTTGGTTGATAATCTTTTTAAATCTTGGAAGCTTGCCAATACTTTCAAGCATGAGATTAACAGTATGAGTTGCACATGAACTCCAAAATATCCCTGGCCGCTTTTGTTTCATCAATTTAGCCGCAACCATATTGTTGGTGGCATTGTCTGTTACAATCTGAACAACATTATGAGCTCCTACTTGTTCAACACACTTGTCAACATACGCAAAAATAAGTCCAGCTGTATGTGCCTCGTCTGAAGATTCCTTAGAATCTAAAAATACAGTTTTCTCCTTGCAATCAACACACAAATTTGATATGCTTCTTCTTTTTCTATCACTCCATGCATCTGTCATAATCGAGCACCCATTCTTTGCCCATTCTTCTTCGTTATTCTTCAACAGATGCTTTGTTCTTTTAACTTCAGCTTTCAAAAGTCGCTCTCTAAGTTGATATTGAGTTGGAGGCTTGCACCCTGGTCCAAATTAACCCACTGCCTCAATTAGTTGATTGAAGCTATCATTATCAAGAGCATTGAATGAGATTCCATTTTCATAAGCCATCTCCCAACATATTGTTGAACTTGTTGAGTTCTCTCTTTGAAAAGAGCCTCATTTATTTTTTTTTGGCGAAGCACTTTACTCCCACTTGAATTTACATTTTCTGGAGCAATCATCGATGCATATCTATCCATGGGGCCAAGTAGATGAGTCTTTTTAATTCCATCTATCCCTTCAATTTCATCTTCTTCTTCGTCTAGAGAAATATTCACCTCTGCTCTACAACTTTCTTCTTCCAGTATTTTGTTTTTCTTTTTGTTCCTCCCTTCTAAAATAGCATGTTTGCACTTATTACGATCTTTTTGAGATGCGATTCGGCACCCAGATACATTTCCAGGTTTATTTCCTATGCGCTCCTTGATTCTATACACTCCACCGAACATCATTTTCCCACACAACTTACTTTTAACTTTGTCGAGGTTCTTAGGATCAATCAACATACCAAACTCCCATCCGATGTCATTCGACTTTCTCTTAAAAATCCCAGATTCATGCTGAGTGACGGATGCAGTCGACGATGGATTGCTTGTCATTGTTACCCTCCAAATCTTGTTGAATACGAAACACTTGAACCTTTTCAGCAATAGACCTGAAAATTTGATGTGATAACACCACACAAACAAATGATCGTACTAAAAAGCTCAAAGTCGCTCCATATATTTTGACAATGCACTGTCACAGAATCACAGAATCTATACAACATGATTTTTAAAGAAAAAGAATCACCATGTTGACAATGCACGACCACAGAATCGCAATATCAGAAGGTGTAGATGCTAAAATAGTTAAATGCACAGGCTGATTGAACCAACAGCTCACGCTGGGGGAAAAAAATTCATTTTCCAACAGAAATGCACTGCCACAGAATCATACAACTTTCCAATAGTTTCAGAACACATTTCCAACGAGTAATTCAAAATTATTCTCAAAACATATCAAGTTGATTACAAAAAACACCCCATACTTATTCCAACATATCATTCAGCCATAAAAATTTTAGCTTTACTGAAATATAATACTCTAGACCTTTGAACTGCAGACAAGATTGAGAACAAACACCTTGAACGAGGAGTGCTTCTGGAACGAGGAGTGCTTCTGGAAAATAACGAGAAGAAAGAAACACAGCAGCCCAGAGAGAAAAGCAGATACTTTCAAGAAAGATAAGTCATAGAGTTTTTGAAGCTGATACTTCTAAAGAAAAGAAGAAGCCTAAAGAGGGTGATAATATTGTTGAAGAGGCTCCTGCTGACATTCCATCGCTGTTGGAGTTCAAGCAGATATACTAACAATTAATGATTCGGTACACACCATTTTAATTTTATTGCTGTCATGTTTTAAACTGCTATAGGTTTAGTTTGATATATAACTCCCTTCAAACTAATGATGAACACATTCATATTCAGTCAGACATAAATATATAATGTGAGGTAACTAGTAAGGTTTAAAACTAGATATGTTTAGGCTTTACCATTGTTTCCTCTAACTTTCAATTATAGGTTCTTATTTTCTTGCCATTCAGGGTGATTCCTGGTGCATGAAATTGGTTTTTTGGTATTTAAGAATGCATATTCCATCAAGCATATTCTACTGTTTGACAATCGAAGATCATAGTTTTGTCAACTTTGATTACCAAATTGAGTTTACTCTTGCTGTTTAACCTTTTGTTCTTAAATCTGATCCGATGAAGTTCTGGCATTAAGATGTCCATGCTTCATGCCCAAAATGTTTAATTCACTTCCATCCGGTGTAGGTATTATTCTCATAGCAATGATTACCTGGAAATATGACGTTGTTACAAGTCAATATACGAGATCCCGTCTGTGAAAGAAGACACCGTGCAGTGGATACCGGTAATGCCTTTATTGCTTGGTTCTTTAATGAACCTTTTAACTGATTAAATTGCGGTGTATGAGTGTATATTTTTTCTGCTTATATTTTTTGTTTTCTTATTCCTTGTTTGCGCTGATTTTGTGTTCGCCACTTTGGCTATTTCATGCAGGTGTTGAGAAAAATATGCTGGTATTTGGTCTTGTCGCCTCATGATCCGATGCAGTCTAGCCTTCTTAATGCAACTCTGGAGGATAAGAATCTTTCAGAGATCCCCCATTTCAAGTTGGTTTTTTAATTATGGTTATGGATACACCTTGCTGTTTCCTGTTCTTTACACTATATTTTCCTCAATTTCATCAATACTTGTCTTTGCTGTGCCATTAGGTTGATGTTGAAAAAACTAGTTACCATGGAGGTTATTGAATGGACATCTTTGTGAAACACTTTCAAAGATGAATTTGAGAATGAAAAGAACATGCTTGGTGGTTATTTGGGAGAAAAGGCAGTTGACGGCCTTAAAATCAGAGTAATAGAACATGTAATGCTCCTATACCCTGGTTTTTGAGTATTCTCTGTAATTATTTTCATAATTTGTGTTAGAGTAGATGCCCTGTAAGCCAACTGTTGGCTGGGGAATTTATTGACTCAAGTGTAATAAACAATCTTTATTTTCATATAATTTACTTTTTAATGGTTTCGTTTTACTTTATCTGTATACCTATGCAATCAGCATATATAAAGTCCTTGATTATGCTTTAATACAAATGAATCGTAATTCGATGTTGAAACTCATTTGTAAACACTGCATATTCTAAATTCGTTCCTAGTCGATTCAGCCGCCTAAAATAAGGATAAAGGCCGCTTGAACTCGAGACTAGCATCTGTGATGTTGTGTACTGCGTTTCTTGGTAAGGGCATAGAGATGTCCAAACATACAGATGGGTAGTCATATGATGATTATACCGAACAACCCTCCCTCGTACTTTCCAAATGGTTATCATTCACCGAGAGGATAAGTTCGTGGTTATGATTGTGCACCATTAGTCCTTACGACCCGGGACAACACTGAGACTCTATATGCTAGGGTGTGCTTTGACTCGTTTACCGGCTCCAGGAGAGTCATCAGGTGGCTAGGTTGGGTACAGTTGCGACACATATAGGAGCCAGTGCATTGTAGTCGGGGATTCACCGCTCACCTATGAGTGTGGATATCCTATGGGATCTGATAAAATAATAGTGCGTGGAATCTCTGGCCAAAGTATGAGATGTATGTTAGAGAAGGAGTTCTCCAATAGTACATGCGATGCCACTATTTATATGTATCACATAGTTATCGAATTATTATGCAACCCTCGATGAACCAATGGTTGCAGATTCGATCGGGATATATGAGATGAAGGGACTGTACTGTACGTTAATCATAATCGTCTGGTTCTTGCAGGCACTATCAGTGATACCTAGGGGATCATGGGGCGATGCTACTAGACGCTTTACCATGATCCGATGGGTGCAATCAGAAATGAGTTCTGACATTCTTGATCAAAGAGTTGATGAAAAGAATGTGGTTAACTAGGGTAAACCCGAATAAGAATAAATGTTATTCTGAATCACATTGAGATGTGAACCCACGACTAGCTGTATCCCTGAACCATTGAGGGTCACACAAGCACTGAATTATTTTTTCCCGTTGAGAGAATAAATTCAAGGAGTTGGATTTATATTATTATATAGTAAATTCAAAGGAGTTGAATTTATGAGATAGTAAATTCAAGAAGTTGAATTTATGAAATTTGGAGAGAATAAATTCAAGGAGTTGAATTTATAAAATTGAGAATTTAATTTATTAAATTCAAATGTTGAGTTTATTAAATATTAAATTTGGAGGTGATAAATTGAAGGAGTTGAATTTATAATTTAAATATTAAATTCAAATGTTGAATTTATAATCGATTTAATTTATTAAACTCAAAAGTTGAGTTTATTAAAAATTAAATTAAATATAGTGGAAAGTAGGTTTAATGGGCTTGTAGGAGTACAAGTCCAACATACTAAATAATTAAAGTTTTTAATGAACTTTGATTAATTAATTAAACTAGTTGGACTAGCCCAATTAATTAATCAAGCCCATTAATGTTATTTATGGTAATTAGGTAATGGAATTTTTTTTTTAAAATTTTGACCTAAAATCATAGCCTTCACTAATCTGGATTGTGAGATTTTTGAGAATCAAATAGATTTGTTGAAATCTAGTTGTTTAATTAATGTGATTAATTAAGGTAACAATAATTAGTTAATTAAATTAATGAAATATATGTCTTACTTTAACAAGGGTATGACCGAAGGTTTCAGAAGAAGAAGAAAGTCTCCAGCAGCCAAAAGGCTCTCGAAAATCTCTTCTCAAAACAAGAAAAATTCGGCTTATTGTGTTGAGTCGATTTCTTCTTCGTGTTCCATCTCTACGCAAAAGTTCTTCTAAATTTATAGTGCAATTTAGAAGATGAACAAATATTTCAGTCGTGGACCGGATTAGGAGATCGAATAATGTTCGTATTGATTTACTACAAGAGCTACGTCCGCTAATACCGGAGTAGTTGGAGCCAAGTGAATCAAATCACTAAAGGTGTATTATTAAACTCCCTATGAATATTTAATCATAAAACCATATGAGTGCTCAAACATATATATTTTGATTGTCAAAATAAAATAAAAATTTTTAAACTTACGCTGCGTTTGGAGCACGAGAAAACCGAGATCCAACATTTTTTCCCCAGGAAATTATTCTTTGATTAGTTTTGGAGTTCACGTGAAATTTTGTACCAGTTTTTTCGAGTTTCCGGGAAGTTAGTGCTATATAATCCTCCAACTTGACCAAAACATAAGCTATGATGAGCCAATACAGCTTTGTGTTTCTCACTTTAAAGAAAAAAGTCACACACTATGAAACTGAATTGTTTGTGTATGAATGTCTTTTTCATGAAAAAAGAAATTGAATCTTTTTGAGAAAATAACGAATGTGATTGAGTGAAGATACTCTTTTCCTTTATTAACAGGAGGCTGAGAAACATCTCTCTGATATGGTGGTCTCGAAAACACTGGTGGCGAAGATAGACAGACCTATGGGTGTAGTTTGTTTCCAGGCAGCCAAGGACAGCAATGACATTCTGAATTCTTGGGCTATGAACTTGGAGAAGCTGCTTGACCTTGTAGAGAAGAGTTGTCACCAAATTCACAAGGAGATGATGGTCCACAAAGCTGCTCTAAGGGTTTGAAAAGTTCATTTGTTCTTCAAGAGTTATTAGTACTCTTCCTTTCAGCCATGGACCATCTGGTACAAAATACACTTTAGAGTATTTTTTATCGAATGAAGAAAACCTTTTTTGAAACGAAATTTGTGTACGAGTGAATATGTGGCAGAAAACGTTGTTTGCCATTCTCTGACTCTGGGCTTTGAGACAGCCGTCGCTTGCTCCCATTTTTTGGCTTCAGACATTTCGTGGTTCAAATTCAAGTCCTTTCTATTATGTGATCCGTTCGTTGCTACAATTAAGATTAACACTTGCTACTGAGGAACATTCGGACTTCTATTCTTGTACCTTGTCCTCAACGTTCATTTACTGGAAAACTTTTATGCCGCTGATACTATTATATCTAAGGATAAAGTGAACACCGAGTCCCATAAATCTTAGCCTTTTCTTGAGTGAATGTCATCAATTTGAATTTAATTGCATGTCATGATTTGCGGCTTGCTGTTCATGTTCTCCTATTGTATTTTGTTTCTTTTTTTTTTCTTTTTAAAAACTTGCTGCTCTCATTAATGTTGGCTGGTAATAAGCTAACCCAAATCACTCGTGCTACATTGATGCCCCTCTCGAGTAAGGCTTGGCTCAATTCTGAATCCTGCTGGGTTCAGGTGAGCTTCAATCCGTATATTATTATCTGGAATTATATTCGATTTGCAACGTTTGAGCAACAAGTCATCAACGTTCACACCGTGAAAGTGCGCCACACTCGAGTTATATTTTGATAATTCAAACAGAATATATAAACGGGAAGCAGCGAAAGTGGATCATAGAATTTCTCATCCATCGTGATATACTGGAATCTCATGTTATCTGTAGAGGTATACTATTGGGACTCGTTGGAATTGACACAGCCAGTTTTCTGCTCGAAATCTACTGTCTTAGTTATTTCTTGACTTTAAGAACATCGAAGGGGATTTGAAAAACCAAGTGTGGTTCATAATCTCCTATAAATGTGCTTCGGTTAAATTAGTAAGATTGGGTAGAGTATTTATTGACTCATATAAAAATAATAATAATTTTAATAGTATTTTACGGTTTATCCAATTATAATATTTAAATTTATCTGTATACTCACGCAAGTTGCATAGATAAAGCCATTGAATATACTATACGTACCATGATGTCTGGCTCTAAACGTAAGATCATGAAACTCACTAAGAATTGTATATTGTATTATAAACATGTTCTTGATTCATCTGCCTAAAATAAAGATAAAAGTAGTTTGAGATTGCGACTAATATTTGTGATGTAAACGTTATATTTCATTGTTAATGATATGGAGATGTTCATTTGTACAGATGGATGATTATTTGATTATGTATTGAACAACCCTATCTCTCTGTGCAAGTTGCTATCACTTATTGAGTGAAATAGTCAACAGTTATAGTTGTACACCATTAGTCCTTTAACATTGGACAACATAGAGGCTTTACGTACTAATATGGATTTTGATCCGTTTACCGACTCCATTGAGGGTTATCAGGTGATGAGGTTGGATGTAGTTTCAAAATATATAGGAATAAATGCATTTGATATGAATTCTTGCACGAAAGAAAGACAAACACAATTAATTAGAATCGTGCCCTCAATTCAATAACGAACAAGGATCTTTGTTGTGTTGTCCCGACCTTTTGAATCAAGTATTGCGTGATATTCACATCTAAACAATGAAAAGCTTAGCAACAAATAACCACAAGAAAATAATCGACACCCGAATGAACCTTCAAAGAATTCACCTTTGACAATCCGCGTAAAAAATGATCGACAAACACCATAAGGTAAAACTTTGATAAGATTGATTTTTGATAACAAAGCAAAAAGCTTTTGGTTGTTTGAGAGAAAACTCAAGAACAATTCAATTAAATATTCAATAATCTGAAAAGAAGTACAAAATTCATCCAAATATTTTTTACAAAATCAAAAGATATGAAAAGATAAGTTCACAAATTTTCTAGCACTCAAGATAAGATAAATTTTTATTTTTCCGCACGCAGAGCACTGCGGTGCTGACCAAGTAGCGCTTAGGCGCTGAACCTTCGGCTGGGGCAGCGCCTAGGCACCTGTCTGTAGCGCCTGGGCGCTACATGCACGCAAAGGTAGCACCTAGGCGCTAGGAGCCTTCTTCCTAGCGCTGCAGCGCTTCTTGCCAGGCGGTCCACCCACATTACTCCACACGTAATAGCATCCATTTGACCTTCAAGATCACTCCTATGGATCACGACTCCTTTGAAGCTTGGAACCTTGCTTGCAAGCTCCTCTCGATTGATTATAAATCCATGCAATGTTCCTTGAATCTATTCATCCGCCTCCTTGTGATTGGTTCTTCTGGCAACTCTAAAGAATCCCACACTTTCCTCGGAGCTTGACCTACAATGATCGCATCATCCTTCCCTTATTGAAAAGGATTTGTCCTCAAATCTTTGCTACTTACACAAAAATGAAGCAAGTTAGTCATAACAAGGATTATATGATCTGCATGCTTACCTTTAAGCTCAATTTTGTAGGTGCTATCGCCACCGTGCTCTATCAATGCTTTGAACCTTAACTTCATGGTTGCCTTCACTATCAACTCACCAACTTCGACATACACAAAATAACAAACGAAACCAAATGATAAAATATAACTAACTATCACAAATATCAGATTTCTCCCATTCTCAGACCTAGTTAATACAAAAATAAAATCTGTACACGTGTATGACTATAGTTCACTAGGAAGAATTAACTCATGCAATGAATATAGAATGAAAAACTTATTCTCTTTAAACATATATTCATTATGAATGAAGAAATTATCATATTCTATCATGCACCTTTCAAAACCATCACCAACCAAGTATAAATCATGCAAATAGGACACACTAAATGTACTATCCATTATATCATTTATCACATCACATGGGTTTAATTCCAATTCATTCAATTCATTTCCATAACAAAGTCTCATCAATCTGAAAATTTTTAAAAACTCAAAATCAATAACAGTTGAATTTGATTCATTCAATACATCACCATCCTCATTTCTATGACACTTAGGCAAAAAGGATAAATCACAATCATACCTCCTAAATATCGCATGTTAGACACGTTGCAGAGGCCCGTATTTCGTACTCGTAAATTTGCGGAATTATTTAAAATTTTTCTCTTTATATAAATAACATGCATCATACATAAAATAAACTGATATATGGATTTATCTTTAAAATAACAACGAAAGTAAATATTGAGTTTCAAAACAACAACTTAAAAATCATTCAACATATTAAAACTGAGTTTGAACATAAAATAGTGAATGAACTGAAACATGAAACATGAGGTCCTCGGGTTCCTACTACTGCTGACCCAAGCTAGCTCACTGGTCCCCGCCCTAAGTCTCGACCTCATCACTACCTACAACAATCAAGTCTAGTGAGTCTAAAGACTCAGCATGCATATATCGTGAATAACAAGTAAATTTATCATAAAATTTCGTGCAACAAAAAAATATCGTATCGTAAAGCGTAAGATTAAAATCGTGTCATGAGTAATTATAAATACATGCATATCTAAAAATCGTACGTAAAAGATTTGCTCGATAGAGCCCCTGTCATAAATTATCATATCGTAATTTTCTGGTAGAGATAATGTTTCTACGCAAGTGGCCCGTAACATAACATGAGCGTCTGATTAGACTAAATCACAGTATACTGGGCGGTAGAGATCATCACAGCCTTGGATTGGATATCCGTACCCATACATAATCATAAACCGGTCGTAAGTCACCGGGTGAAGCAATCCCATAAGCGTAAGGTGGCCACAAGACATATCGCATATATCTCAAAAATAAACATTTTATATTTTATGCACGTAATATAATTATAACCATGTTTTTACCGAATGAGTTGGCTCGTTCCCAGGCTCGCTGCGAGCTAATTCTAACATGAGGAACATGCAAATAAACTCAACTTGACCAACACTTCATAACCGAACCAAAAACGAGACAATTACGCCCGCAAACTTAGTATCCAACCATGGCTTCGTACAAACCCGAACCAACATTGAAACATCATTTAGCCATGATTAAAATACACCTAAAATGATGGAAAATACATCCTTAGGGCTGTAATACACGAAAAATGTGAATGGAGGCCAAAATCGTGAAACGCTCTTTCGAGAGTCATTTTGGCACATTGCACCGTAAATTCTCGTACGACTTCTAAACTTAACCAAATCACAAACGGCCAAAAACATGACCTTCCTAACTCATTTATGTATTTTCCAGTCCAAGGCCATAGGCTGAAAGCCAACCAAGGACTCACACAAGCCTCCTGAACCGCAACACTGCTGCTGTCCAATTTCAGTGGCAGCAGCTGTGCTTGCTTCGCTTCGTTTACAAGGCTAATGGCCATTGGGGCTTGAACCACCGACCAGAGCCTCTTCCAAACATCCTAAGGTATGTCTTGAACCATGGCTAAGAGCCCTAGGCCAAACACAATCCAAGCAAACGCCTAAGAAAACGCAAAACTCCCACACGAGAACTATGCTGCACGCGTGGGGTGTGTTGTTTTATTTTGTTGTCGTTTTCATTACAGTGGCCATATGATTGACCATGGCATGATCTAGGCATCATGAGGTATTGTGTGAACCATGGCTATGGGCTAAAAGCCAACCAAGATCCACCCAAACCTCAAAAGCTGAAACCACTCACACAAAAATCAGAAACGAAAACCGAAGGGGCACTTGTGTTGTTTGTTTAAAATTTCGATGGAACCATGAACCAAGCGTTGAAAGGCCATCTTGGTCATGTCATAGACATGCTAAGGAAGGGTTCTAACCATGGATACAGTCCCTAGGACAGCCATGGTTCGAACACAAACCTTAGACAACCCAAGCACAAAAATCGAGCCTCAACTTGCAACTATAGGCAAGTTGCTGTCAAGTCTTGATTCCTGAGTGCATGGCCTTGAACCAATGGACCATCACCTTCCTAACACACTTTATAACATGCCTAGATGAATACTTGAGCGTCTGGAACCGAGCCAATCCCCGAAATCACAAACACAACACAACCCGTGAAGCACAAGAAGTGGCCGAGAAAATCTGTGCAGGTTTTGTGTAAGGTTGCTGTCAAATTTCGGTTTTTGCTCATAAATTATGAACATGTAATGTTTTAAAATATTTATATGACTTGATTGAAGAGAAAGGAACAAGATATACATGCCTGGAAATTGTTTAAGGAGAAAACAAAAGCTACGACGAACACGACGCGGTGGAGACGAAGTTTTATTTTCATACTTTTCTCTCTTATTTTTCTTGATGCAACTCACGATTTTTGTTGCTGATATTGTCTGAATTTTCGAATGAGAGGAGGGGAAGGAAGGCTAGCTAATGAAGGGGAAGTTTGCAAAATAAGTTGGGATTTGAATGGCAAAACAAATCCTACTATTCTTGAGCTTGTGAGATAAGGAATGCTATGTGATATTTAATGGATTGATGGAGATTTGATAGGTGATGGCCGAGATTTCCTATCACAACAAGGTAAGGATATTGTTTAAATTATTAATTATTGGTGATTAAAAATGAAGGGATTATCACACCAAGGAAGGATAAGGAAAGGTGACAAAAATGAAGAGTTGCCAAACATAATTAAATTGCTTAAGGGAGTGGCCGAAATTTGCTATCAAAATGGGGTAAAATATTGTTTAATTCATGAATTTTAACTCTTTAAAGTTTTAAACACTTATTATGTATTTTAGTGAATTAATAATTTAATTTAGGATAGTAATTTTTTCTTGCATGCATGGCTAAGTCTTAAAATAAATTATTAACATGTTAAGTTACAATTTCTTAGATAGAATAGGCCTAGATTAATTTATCCCAATTGATTACACATTTTAATTTACGCTTTTAATTAATTATTGGACATACAAGAACTTATTTACTACTTAACTCCAATTAATTAAATAAATCCTTAAAGATTCTTTTACCTTAAAATAAATTATTCTTTGACTTAAATTAAATTTAGGAATATTTTCTTATTATTAAATTTTATCTCTATACTCCAACTCCAATCCGGCCTCGCGTATTTAACCGAAAAGATAAAACTAAGCTTCTGCGATTTAAAATAAATGATCATGACTTAACAAATTTTAAAATGAACTAAACACTCCATAAAAATTATTTTAATTTAAATAATAGCAATTATGCATGGCTTATACGTAGTCTGATTTTTTTCTCGGGTTCTACAACCCTCCCCCCTAAAAGAAATTTCGTCCTCGAAATTAAAGCTTACCGAATAACTCGGGGTATCGACTCTTCATCTCTGGCTCAGATTCCCACGTAGCTTCCTCTTCCGAATGATTAAGTCATTTGACTTTCACTAGCTTCACCAGTTTGTTCCGAAGCTTTTTCTCCTGTCTGTCTAAGATTTGCACTGGTCTTTCTTCATAAAACAGGTTCGGAGTGAGTTGCAACAGTTCGAAGTTCAAGACATGCGAAGGATTCGCCATATACTTCCTCAGCATAGAGACGTGGAACACATTGTGTACTCTGGCCAGATTCGGCGGAAGAGCAACACGATAATCTAACGTCCCAACCCTGTCGAGGATCTCAAATGGTCCGATGAATCTCGGACTAAGATTTCCTTTCTTCCCGAACCGCATGACGCCTTTCATAGGTGCTATCTTCACAAAAACATGGTCGCCAACGGCAAACTCTAGATCTCTCCTCCTCTGATCCGCATAACTCTTCTGTCGACTCTGAGCAGTCCTCAACCTATCACGGATCTTGACTACTACATCGGTAGTCCGCTGAATAATCTCTGGACCTAATTCTGATCTTTCCCCTACTTCATCCCAATTAATAGGCGATCTGCACTTACGACCGTACAGTGCTTCATACGGAGCCATACCTATAGACGACTGAAAACTGTTGTTATAGGTGAACTCTACTAATGGCAACTTCGACTCCCAACTCCCTATGAAGTCGATGACACATGCACGGAGAAGATCCTCCAAAATCTGGATAACTCTCTCTGACTGCCCATCTGTCTGGGGGTGGAAAGCTGTGTCTGTGCTAAACTCTTCCAAAATGAGGAAGTGAATCTAGGATTTCGGTCAGACACTATAGAAATGGGAATACCATGAAGTCGGACTATCTCTCGGATATACAACTCCGCATACTGAATCATGGTGAAAGTCGTCTTAATAGGCAAGAAGTGCGCTGATTTGGTAAGACGATCAAAAATCACGCAGATAGCTTTTGATCCTCTGACTGACTTCGGCAGACCGACAACAAAGTCCATGGTAACATTCTCCCACTTCCACTTGGGAATAGGAAGAGGCTTGAGCATACCTGCTGGTATTTGATGTTGCGCTTTCACTAGCTGACACGTCAGACACTCGGATACAAAATGTCTGATATCCTTACTCATCCCGGGCCACCAATACAACAACTGCAGATCTTTGTACATCTTCGTACTCCCAGGATGAATAGAGTACGGCGACATGTGGGCCTCAGATAAAATATCTGCTCGAATAGAATCACTGCTAGGAACCCACATTCTGTCTCGATATCTTACAATGCCGTTGCTAACTGTATACAAGATACTGCCCTTGGCCTCATCTCTCTGCTTCCACTTTGCCAACTGCTCATCTGCTGGCTGACCACTGCGAATACGGTCAAGAAGAGAAGACTGAATCGTCAAAGTAGATATACGGGGAACTCTACCTCGAGGATATGTCTCTAGATCAAACCTCTGCATCTCAAACTAAAGGGGTCTCGGAATCACCAAATGAGCCATCACTGCGACTTTCCTGCTCAGTGCATCTGAATCTACATTAGCTTTGTCCGGGTGGTAGCTGTTAGAGTAGGTGCACGTCGAGCCAAGTGTTGGCC
Organism: Primulina tabacum; assembly: GCF_025594145.1. NCBI lineage: Eukaryota > Viridiplantae > Streptophyta > Magnoliopsida > Lamiales > Gesneriaceae > Primulina > Primulina tabacum. The sequence continues at coordinate 40,865,259 of NC_134551.1, forward strand.
GAGTGTTCACAATGAAACTCTATGTATAAACAGTCTTCATTTTAATAATATTTGAATTTATCATTTTGGCACTTCTTTATCTGTATACCCATGCTAGTTGCATAGATAAAGCTCTTGAATATACAAATAGTAGAAAGAATATGAGATGCTCATATGATGAGTATCATGAAACTCATATTTGTAATACTGTATATTCTAAACGGTTCCTAGTCGATTCAGCCGCCACTAAGAAGGATATAGGCCGCTCGAGTTCGAGACTAGTATCTGCGATGTGAGTACAATGTTTCATTGGTAGAGGACATTGTGATGTCCGAGCATGCAGATAGGTGCTCCTGGTAGAGTGCACTGAACAACCCTCCATAAAGGACTTTCCAAGTGGTTCTCACTTATCGAGTGAAAAAGTCCTAGTTTATGGTTGTACACCATTAGTCCTTATGACCCGGGACAACATTGAGACTCTATGTGCTAGAATTACACTTTGACTTGTTTACCGACTCTCATGGGGTCATCAGGTGGCAAGGTTGGGTGTTCCGTCGAAACATATAGGAGTCGATGCATTGTAGTCGGGGATTCACCACTTACCTTCGGGTATGGATATCCTATGTGTTCTCATGTGTATGTAGGTTGAAATCTCTGATCAGAGTATGGTGGTAATTATGAAAGGGGTTTCATAGATTACACCATCGATGCAACTACGACATGACACATAGTATCGATTCATTGAAGACTCTCGATAAACCAATGGTTGTCGAATCGGTCGTGATATATGAGTTGAAGGGACCGTACTGTACGCTAACCATAATTGAATGGTTCTTGCAGGGACTATCATTTGATACCTAGGGAATCATGTAAGCGATGCTGCTAGGCGTTTAACATGATTGGTTGGGTACTATCAGACTTGAGTTCTGACGTTCTTGTTATCAAGGAGTTTATAAGTAAGAATGGAGCAATTGGGGTATGCTCATATAAGAAAATGTTTAGTCCGAATCACATGGAGATGTGAACCCACGGCTAGTTGTATCAATGAACCATTGAGGGCCACACAAGTACTAGCTTTCTAGATCCCGTTGAGAAGTAAAATAGTTCAATGTGTTAAACGGCTTATAAATGAGTTTATAAGCGTAAGGAAAATAGAAGTATGACTTCTATGAGAGAAATGTAACTTTTAATTTATGAATGTGTTCCTAAATTAAAAAAAGGTTGGCCAAATAAATAATGTATTTGAAAATTGTGATTTTCATAAACATTATTATGGACTAAATTAAATTAATTCAAGTGTTGAATTAATTAAACACTAGTGGACCTAGTAGAGTCCAAATAATTAAATTAATTCAAGTGTTGGATTAATTAAACAATATTGGGCCTTGTAGAGCCCAATTATAAATAATTATTAAACTAGTGGGCTTGAGTAAAATCAAGTAAACTTTAAATGAGCTCAAATGTGTTTGAGAAATTTAAAATAAAAGTCCATGGGCCTTGTAATTATTACAAGCCCAAATAGATTTGCATGCATATGAGATGAAAAGTTGGGAGACAACTTTTGCAACATCCAAGGCATGGCATGCCTTTGGAATACACAACAACTTTTCCCACAACCAAAACTAGTCTTCCCTCCCCTTCATTCCATGGGGCATGGCCGAAATTTTTAGAAGATTTCTCCCAAAAATTCTCTCAATTTTCTTCTTCAAGAGTTGAGGAAAAAAATCACATCTCCTTTAGAAATCCTAATATTTTTCTAGTTCAAGATATGAGGGGATCTACCTAGTTGGTGGTGGGCTTTATTTTAGAGCAAGGAGTGCTCTTTGGAAGCTTGTGGAAGTTCTTGCCATACAAGAGCTAAGGTGTTTACACCTTAGTTGGAGCCATCATCAACCTCAAGAGGTTGATAGGTATGATTTCTTTACACCCTATGAATGTCATAGTTGTGTTTTTGTATATGCTACACCCTAGTACATGTGGTGCTCGAACTTTTATGCTACATAAATATGATTTTCGAAAATTTTATTGCTTCCGTTGCGAATTCGGGCACCTAAAATCGATCCCTTTCAAGTGGTATCAGAGCTAAGAGTACTAGTTTTTGTAGCATATACATAATATTATATTGAGGTCGATTTCTAACCGCATGAGATGAAATTTTTGCAACAAAATCAAGGCCAAAACAAAGGGGTTTTCGGTTCGGGCAGCTCGGGCTGCCCATTTCGGGAAGCAAGGGCAGCCGAATCCCCACAATTGAAAAAATAAATAAAAAAAATTTGCATGTTGGCCGGAATTCGGCGACGGCGATGACGACTAGGGTTTTCAAAAGGTGTTTTGAAATATCAAAGTGTCATGGGCCTTGAGTTGTTGGATCATTGGATGGCTAACATATTTGTGAATTTTAAATGGGCCAAAATGTTTTTGGTGAAAAATGTGTTTTTGGGCTCTTAAGTTTAAAATTACAAAAGTTGCAAATATTTTCTCATGAAATAAATAATTGAAGTTGGACTTTAGTTATTTATAGTAAATGGTGATTTACAAGAAATTCGGTTATAAATAAATTAATTAGAAAGTAGAAAAAGGTGTTTGTATACTTTGTTAATTAAGTTTATAATCGTGGCGGTTAGTGATTGGATCAAGATATATAATATTGGATCAATTAATTATTGTGATAATTAATTGATGGTGTATGATATGTGATATTATGCATGAAGGATGATCATAAGCCCAAGACCAATTTGCTAGGTGTATGCTAGGATATTTTGTATTGAATGATTGTAATAATAATCAATTTATAAAGTGGGCTTGGTTTATGGCCCGTCCCACCCCCATGAGATGTATCCCTATTTGCCATGGATATTTATTTGTAAATATTAGTATAGTGGATGATCAAGATTGGAAGATGGTGGCCATGATGATTATGAAGATCGAAGACATGTAAATATTGGAAGCTAATGTAATAGTTGCATTTGCATCCCTTGCATTACCCTAGGATTGGACCTAGACCCGTGTTTAGCTCATACGGACCATTAGTATTGGGGTGATTGATCATCCTTGTTTGTTTACTGTTTATAATATATGCATGATATGTTATAAATAATAAGTATGTGCGTTATTATTATGATAATAACAAAGTTGCATGAATCCGGCAAACATACGATCAAACAATGACAAGCTTTTAAATAAAATTAATGATGGGATATTTCAAAATTAAAAAAACCCTCATTTTGAATAGGATTCAAAATTAATATCAAGTCCGAAAAGGGGAATTATAAATTTGTTTATAATTTCCATGTCTTCCATCGACAATGGGTGCATGATGAACGCTACCCGTACTCGGGGCTCGGCTCATATTATTGGGGGGGCCCTGGGTGCCGGAAAGCTGTGACATCCATTGACATGGTGATGTGAACTACGTGGAACTCACATGATTTCGGCTCATATTATTGGGGGAACTTATGGTGACCGTCCATTAAGGTTCAACATCGATGGGTAAGGCTTGACACGTGAAGATGAACGACGTCATATTATTGGGTCCTAATAAAACGTGAGACAAAAGTTTACGTAGAGGGTTGCATTGTGATGCAATTGGAAACAACCTTTTAGGGATTATGATTGGCTGATATTATTCGGGATCATAATTCGCTAATTGGACCTTACGTACCTACTGAGGAAAGGAGTTTCCCGTTTTCACTAGAGGGTAGTGAAAATGTCAAAACAGTGGGGGCGAAAATTTATAAAGTAAAAGTCCATACTTTATATCTTACTAAATATTTTAAAATTGTCATTAACATTTATCTGTTTTACTTTTCAGTACAAAATTTGACAATGTCTTCAATTCGCAATCCGCTTTCTGCCATACTCGAAAAACACGTATTAACCGGACCTAATTACATCACTTGGCTAAGAAATCTGAAAATCGTCTTGAACTCGGAAAAGATTGCATATACACCGACTGAGTCGCCCCCTGCTAAGGCTCCGACTAGCTGCACTCCTGAGCAATTGCAGACCTACAAGGATTGGTGTGACCATGACTTGAAGGCCATGTGTTATATGCAGGCTTCTATGAATGATGAGCTGCAGAGGCGTTTTGAGGATGCAAAGAATGCTGCTGATATTCATATGCACCTCAAGGAGCTCTTTGGTGAGCAGAATCGGCCTCTTAGGCATGCTATCGTCAAGGAGCTGATCACTTTGCGCATGCGAGATGGGACCTCGGTCCATGAGCATGGCCTAAAGATGATTGGGCTTTTGGACAAGCTCGTTGGCATGGATTTGATATTGCCTTCGGAGCTGACCACCGACGTGTTGCTGTTGTCATTGCCTAGCTCATTTGATCCTTTTGTGGTGAACTTCAACATGAACAAGATGGAGCCGACCCTTGAGGAGTTGGTGAATATGCTTGTGGCTTTTGAGTCCACTATCAAGAAAGAGAAGCCGGTTCTTTTTGTGGGCTCTTCATCTGGTACGAAGACCGGTCCACCTGGGAAGGGAAAGAAGCGTTCTTTCCAACGTCCCAAGAAGAACGTGCCCTTGAAGAGGAAGACTTCGGGTCCCGTTGTGGCAGCCACACCAGTGAAGGCTGACAAGACTGTTGACATCTATCATCACTGCAAGAAGTCTAGACATTGGAGGCGTAACTGCAGGGAATATCTTGCCCAGAAGAGTTCTGGAAACGGTATGTTCTATATTGAAGTAAACATTTCAATTAACTCTACTTCTTGGGTATTGGATACCGGCTGTGGCTCACATCTCTGTAATGATTTGCAGGCGATGGGAAGAAGTAGAAGGCTCAGGGAAGGTGAGACCTTCTTGAGGATGGGCAATGGAGCAAGGGTTGCTGCCAAGGCCGTAGGAGATGTTTGCTTATATTTGAACAATGATTTTAAGTTATTTTTGAGAGATGTTTTGTTTGTACCAGATTTGGTGAAAAACATTATTTCCATTTCCATGATTGATAAAGATGGATTTTCTTGTTTATTTAGCAAAGGTGTTTGCAATATTTACAAGAATGAATGTTTAATTGGTACTGGAGAACTTGAAAACGATCTCTACACCTTAAAATTGAAAGATATTCCACTAAATAATGTCCAAGCTATAACAACAACAAACAAGCGCAAACAAGATACTCTAAATTCGGCACAATTGTGGCATGCTCGATTAAGACATATTTCCCTAAGAAGGATGAACAAGCTAGTGGGAGTGGGCATGTTTGATATGTCTGATATTAATGCTCTCACGACTTGTGAATCCTGTCTGAAAGGAAAGATGACCAAAATTCCCTTTAAGGGCCATGTGGAGCGAGCCAAAGGGTTATTGGATTTGATCCAAACCGATGTGTGCGGTCCGCTTAGCATCACCACTAAGCATGGACATGCCTACTTCATCACCTTTACCGATGACTTTTCGAGGTGTGGGTATTTGTATTTTATGAAATACAAGTCTGAAGCCTTTGAAAGGTTCAAAGAATTCAGAAGTGAAGTAGAGAAGCGGTTGGGACGAAGCATCAAGACACTTCGATCGGATCGAGGTGGTGAGTACTTGAGTGCCGAGTTCCAAGAGTATCTTAGGGAGAATGGGATTCTCTCGCAGTGGACTCCGCCCGCTACACCGCAGTTGAATGTTGTTCCGAAGCGTCGTAACCGGACTTTGATGGACATGGTTCGGTCTATGATGGGGTTCACGGAGTTGCCGCCATCTTTTTGGGGATATGCGCTTGAGACAGCGGCACTGTTGTTGAACAATGTCCATTCAAAGGCAGTTGACAAGACACCATATGAGATATGGATGGGTAAGCCACCCAAATATTCTTATCTTAGAATATGGGGGTGCCCTGCTAATGTGAAGCAGGTAGTGGGAGATAAATTGGATAGTCGATCCATTTTATGTTACTTTGTGGGATATCCAAAGAATTCGGTTGGATACTACTTCTATAATCCCAAAGAAACAAAGGTGTTTGTTTCTAGGAATGCAACCTTTTTGGAAAGGGAATTTCTATTGGATAGAAAAGGCGAGATGATATAACTCGAAGAGGTTCGAGAGACACCCACCATTATAGAACCCACACCCGAAGAGCGAAGAGAGGAGATACAAGCTCCTAGAAGATCCGAGAGAGTCTCGAGACCACCTATGAGGTATGGTTTGCTTCTTGAAGAGGGCCATGATGAGCCTAACCATGGATGTGATCCAAGGACCTTCAAGGAAGCGTTATCTGATGCCGATTCATCCAAATGGCTTGAAGCGATGGAATCTGATATGAATTCCATGCATTCGAATCGAGTGTGGAATTTCGTGGATCCACCTGAGGGAATTGTTCCCATAGGGTGTAAATGGATTTACAAGAGGAAACTTGGGGCGGATGGGAAGTTATTAACCTTCAAGGCGCGATTGGTGGCAAAAGGATATACTCAAAGACAAGGAGTTGACTTTGAGGAAACCTGTTCTCCAAATGCAATGTTCAAGTCCATAAGGATATTGCTAGCCATAGCTGCATAGTATGACTATGAGATATGGCAGATGGATGTCAAGACAGCCTTTCTTAATGGGGATATTAAGGAAGAGATTTACATGTCTCAACCTGAAGGATTTACATCTATCGGAAGTGAGCATATGGTATGCAAAATTCAAAGATCTATTTATGGTCTAAAGCAGGCATCTAGGAGTTGGAACCTCAGATTCGACAGTACAATCAAAGAGTTTGGTTTTACTAAGAATCCTGAGGAACCCTGTGTGTATAAGAAGGTCAGTGGGAGTGCTGTGACATTCCTTGTGCTTTATGTTGATGACATTCTACTCATTGGAAATGATGTAGGAATGTTGCAATCAACTAAGATATGGTTAGCGAGTAAGTTCTCGATGCAGGACTTGGGTGAAGCATCTTTTGTATTGGGAATACAGATCTATAGAGATAGATCAAGAAGATTGCTTGGTCTCACCCAGTCCACATACATTGATACCATCGTGAAGCGGTTCTCGATGGATGAGTCCAAGAGAGGACATCTACCAATGTGTCATGGCGTGTCCCAATCCAAGTCTATGTCTCCCAAGACTGATGCAGAGATAGCGGCGATGACAAGCATTCCTTATGCATCTGCGATTGGTAGCATCATATATGGGATGATATCTACACGTCCTGACGTGGCTTTTGCACTAAGTGTAGTTAATAGATATCAATCCAACCCTGGTCTTCCACACTGGAAAGATGTGAAAGACATCCTCAAGTATTTGAGAAGGCCCAATAAGTTGTTCTTGGTCTATGGGTCTGGAGAACTGAAATTGGAAGGCTATACCGACTCTAGCTTCCAAAGCGATATCGATGACTCGAAGTCAACCTCTGGTTCGTATTCATGCTCAATGGTGCTGCTGTCTCTTGGAAGAGTTCCAAGCAAGACAGTACAGCGGATTCCACCACTGAGGCAGAATATATTGCTGCATCAGCTGCACCAAAGGAGGCTGTTTGGATAAGGAATTTCGTCCAAGAGTTGGGCGTCATTCCTAATGGAGTTGCTCCTGTCCCGGTGTTTTGTGACAAAACGGGAGCCATTGCTCAAGCAAAGGAGCCGAGGTCTCATCAAAAGTCCAAACACGTATTGAGAAAGTACCACATCCTCAGAGAGATCGTGGAAAGAGGAGATGTCACGATTTACAAAGTCGGCTCCGCAGATAATGTTGCTGATCCGCTAACTAAGCCTTTACCTGGACCATTATTCGAGAAGCATCGCGAATCGATGGGTTTGAAGCATATGGGTAGTTGGCTCTAGTGCAAGTGGGAGATTGTTAGAGTAGGTGCACGTCGAGCCACGTGTTGGCCGAGTGTTCACAATGAAACTCTATGTATAAACAGTCTTTATTTTAGTAGTATTTGAATTTATCATTTTGGCATTTCTTTATCTGTATACCCATGCTAGTTGCATAGATAAAGCCCTTGAATATACAAATAGTAGAAAGAATATGAGATGTTCATATGATGAGTATCATGAAACTCATATTTGTAACACTGTATATTCTAAACGGTTCCTAGTCGATTCAGCCGCCACTAAGAAGGATATAGGCCGCTCGAGTTCGAGACTAGTATCTGCGATGTGAGTACCATGTTTCATTGGTAGGGGACATTGTGATGTCCGAGCATGCAGATAGGTGCTCCTGGTAGAGTGCACTGAACAACCCTCCATAAAGGACTTTCCAAGTGGTTCTCACTTATCGAGTGGAAAAGTCCTAGTTTATGGTTGTACACCATTAGTCCTTATGACCCGGGACAACATTGAGACTCTATGTGCTAGAATTACACTTTGACTTGTTTACCGACTCTCATGGGGTCATCAGGTGGCAAGGTTGGGTGTTCTGTCGAAACATATAGGAGTCGATTCATTGTAGTATGGGATTCACCGCTTACATTCGGGTATGGATATCCTATGTGTTCTTATGTGTATGTAGGTTGAAATCTCTGATAAGAGTATGGTGGTAATTATGAAAGGGGTTTCATAGATTACACCATCGATTCAACTACACATAGTATCGATTCATTGAAAACTCTCGATAAACCAATGGTTGTCGAATCGGTCGGGATATATGAGTTGAAGGGACCGTACTTTACGCTAACCATAATTGAATGGTTCTTGTAGGCACTATCATTTGATACCTAGGGAATCATGTAAGCGATGCTGCTAGGCGTTTAACATGATTGGTTGGGTACTATCAGACTTGAGTTCTGACGTTCTTGTTATCAAGGAGTTGATAAGTAAGAATGGAGCAATTGGGGTATGCTCATATAAGGACATGTTTAGTCCGAATCACATGGAGATGTGAACCCACGGCTAGTTGTATCAATGAACCATTGAGGGCCACACAAGTACTAGCTTTCTAGATCCCGTTGAGAAGTAAAATAGTTCAATGTGTTGAACGGTTTATAAATGAGTTTATAAGCGTAAGGAAAATAGAAGTATGACTTCTATAAGAGAAATGTAACTTTTAATTTATGAATGTGTTCCTAAATTAAAAAAAGGTTGGCAAAATAAATAATGTATTTGAAAATTGTGATTTTCATAAACATTATTATTGACTAAATTAAATTAATTCAAGTGTTGAATTAATTAAACACTAGTGGACCTAGTAGAGTCCAAATAATTAAATTAATTCAAGTATTGGATTAATTAAACAATATTGGGCCTTGTAGAGCCCAATTAGAAATAATTATTAAACTAGTGAGCTTGAGTAAAATCAAGTAAACCTTAAATGGGCTCAAATGTGTTTGAGAAATTTAAAATAAAAGTCCATTGGCCTTGTAATTATTGCAAGCCCAAATAGATTTGCATGCATGGGAGGTGAAAAGTTGGGAGACAACTTTTGCAACATCCAAGGCATGGCATGCCTTTGGAATACACAACACCTTTTCCCACAACCAAGACTAGTCTTCCCTCCCCTTCATTCCATGGGGCATGGCCGAAATTTTTAGAAGATTTCTCCCAAAAATTCTCTCAATTTTCTTCTTCAAGAGTTGAGGAAAGAAATCATTTCTCCTTGAAAAATCCTCATATTTTTCTAGTGCAAGATATGAGGGGATCTACCTAGTTGGTGGTGGGCTTTATTTTAGAGCAAGGAGTGCTCTTTGGAAGCATGTAGAAGTTCTTGCCATACAAGAGCTAAGGTGTTTCGACCTTAGTTGGAGCCATCATCAACCTCAAGAGGTTGATTGGTATGATTTCTTTACACCCTATGAATGTCATAGTTGTGTTTTTGTATATGCTACACCCTAGTACATGTGGTGCTCGAAATTTATGGTACATAAATATGATTTTCGATAATTTTATTGCTTCCGTTGCGAATTCGGGCACCTAAAATCGATCCCTTTCAGTAGCTAATGTCACAGTCATGGTCCTTCACTAGCTCCAACCAATGCCTCTGACGCATATTCAGCTCTTTCTGCGTAAAGAAGTATTTGAGGCTCTTATGGTCGGTAAAGATCTGGCACTTCTCTGCGTACAAATAATGCCTCCAAATCTTCAAGGCAAAAACTACGGCTGCCAACTCTAGATCGTGGGTAGGGTAATTCTTTTCATGGATTTTCAACTAACGAGAAGCATACGCTATTATCTTCCCATGCTGCATCAACACTGCGCCTAAACTGAGCTTCGAAGCATCGGTATACAAAACAAAAGTCTCCGGGCCCTGACGGCATGGCCAATACTGGTGCTGAGATAAGGGCTTGCTTCAAAGTATCGAAGCTCTTCTGACACTCATCGCTCCACACAAATTTCGCATTCTTCTTTGTCAACGACGTGAGTGGAACTGCGATAGAGGAGAATCCCTGAATAAAATTCCGATAATATCCTGCTAGCCCAAGAAACTACGGATCTCTAATGCATTCTGCGGCACAACCCAATCTCTGACTGCTGCAACTTTCGCTGGGTCTACCTCGATACCGCTACTAGAAACGATGTGGCCTAAGAACGCCACCTTCTCTAACCAGAACTCACACTTACTGAACTTCGCGAATAGCTGGTGCTTCTGTAAGGTCTGCAAAACTGCGGTCAGATGACTGCTGTGCTCCTCATGATTCTTTGAGTAGACGAGAATGTCGTCTATGAATACTATCACGAACTGATCAAGGTACGGCTGAAATACGCGATTCATGAGATCCATGAAGATAGCTGGCGCATTTGTCAAACCGAAAGGCATCACAAGGAACTCGAAGTGGCCATAACGAGTCCTAAAAGCAATCTTGAGAACATCGGCATCTTTCACCCTCAACTTGTGATAACCAGAACACAGATCAATCTTTGAGAATACTGAAGCTCCCTGCAGCTGATCAAATAAATCTTCAATCCTCGGAAGTGGGTATTTGTTCTTCACTGTAACCTTGTTCAACTCCCGGTAATCAATGCAGAGCCTCATCGAACCATTCTTTTTTTTCACAAATAAGACTGGCGCGCCCCATGGTGAAAAACTCGAACGAATGAACTCCTTGTCAAGAAGTTCCTGAATCTGCTTCTTGAGTTCTGCCATCTCTGTTGGTGCTAATCGGTATGGTGCTTTTGATATCGGTGCGGTACCAGGCATAAGCTTAATAGAAAACTCCACTTCCCGCATAGGTGTCATACCAGAGACGTCATCAGGAAACACGTCTAGAAAGTCCCTAAAAATTGGGACATCTGAGGCCGACTGACTGGGTGTCTCGGGAACAGATACAAAAGTCGCTAAAAACGCTCGACACCCTCTGCGCATGAGCTTCCTAGCCTGGATACAAGGTATAATACGCGGTAAAGGAAAGTACCTGTCTGGTTCGAATAAGAACTGCTCTCTCCCAAGAGGTCGGACTAGAACAGATCTCCGCTGGAAGTCAATCAAAACTCTGTTCCTTAATAGCCAGTCCATACCCAGAATGATATCAAATTCTGGCACCGGCAATACGATAAGATCCGCATAAACAAGATTACCATGAAGTTCGAGGTATATGTCTCAGCATTAGTAGCTGCCAGCTCCTCTCCAGAAGGCAGTACTACCGAATACGCTACATCTAGCCCAATGGTCTTGATCTGGAGAAAACTCGCAAAGGTCTCCGAAATGAACGAATGTGTAGCCCCTGAATCTATCAAGACATTCGTAGCTGAACCAGCTTTAAAAAATTCTCCCTGAAAGGTTGGAACATCATGCTAAACCAATAATTACAAGAACTAAACTTATAGACATGCGAATGTCGAAGTTCTTCTATTCTAAATTCCCGAAAGTAACACTGATTAGAACATGAAATCCTATTATCAATTCTATGTTCAGAATCTCAACCTAAACCCTCGAAACAATAACTTTCAAATATAAACTTAAAGCTTTAAGATACCTGTCAAGAGCATTGTCTCCAGGTTCGTCTCCGCTGCATGGAGGGCAAAAACTCTGCCTTGGGTAGGAAGACTCCCCTGAGGGCAATTCTTCAGTAAGTGGTCAGGACTACCACACTTGTAGCACATCCCGGAACCATACCTACAAACTCCAGCATGGCGGCGTGAGCACTTGGCATAGACTGGGTACTCCGTGGCCCTCGGGACTACACGTCTCTGCTGCTGCTGTCCTCTGTTCCTGGATGGGCCGTGGAAAGGCTTCTTACTGTGATGTTGCTGCTGAGGAGGGCGGTGCGGCGCTTGGACTGGTCGCTTGCCCTGGCGATCTCTCTCAATATCATTCTGGTCCTGCTCTGCAGCTAGAGCTCTGGAGACAGCGACAACATAGGTTGTAGGGCCAGCCACCCTAACATCACGGTGCAAGATCGGCCGCAGACCATCCATAAACTACCTCAACTTGGCTCCAACATCATTTGCAATCAGTGGCACGAAATGGCAGCCCCTCTCAAACTTACATATAAACTTCGTAACAGTCATGTCTCCCTGCCTCAGGGTCATAAATTCCCTGGTCAACCTGGAACGCACCTTGTCAGTAAAATATTTAGAGTAGAATACTTATGTAAAGCGCGTCCAGCTCAGAGTAGCCAAATTCAGGGCTACAGATGCTCCTTCCCACCACAAGCGAGCGTATCCTCCAAACAGATAGGTCGCACAACGAACCCTATCCTCGTCTCCAAGCTCCATGAACTCGAAGATAACCTCGAGGGACTTAATCCAGACCTCTGCAATCATAGGATCTGTCGTCCCTGAGAACTCCTTCGGCCTCATCTTCATGAACCGCTCGTAGGTAGCCTCAGGTCCTGTCTGCCTGGCTACCCCAGCATTGTTCCCCGCAAAATGTGCGAAGAATTGAGTCATTCCGGCTAACATCTGGGCGTTCATGTCCGGTGGAGGGGGTGGTGGTAAATCTCTCTTTTGCTTATGATCCTCACCGTCCTCATGATGATGCTCATCATCTCTCAAGCGCTCAGGAATGCGTCTAGGAGGCATACTGTTCCATACATATAACCCATACGTAAACAACATGCATAATTCCATTATTTCTTTAAATTTAAATAAATACTGCATAATCATAATCTTGACATAAAACATTTCATGAAAACATGCTGTTAAAATGTTTCATGCTTTAAACGAAGTGCGTAAACGTAAAACTTACAGACCAAAGACGTGACTTCATGAGCTTCTCGAAGTCAGTAGTAGTACAACCCTCTACAAGAACATAGGCTCTGATACCAACTGTAGAGGTCCGTATTTCGTACTCGTAAATTTGCGGAATTAATTAAAAATTTTCTCTTTAAATAAATAACATGCATTATACATAAAATAAACTGATAAATGAATTTAACTTTAAAATAACATTAGAAGTAAATATTGAGTTTCAAAACAACTTAAAAATCATTCAACATATTAAAACTGAGTTTGAACATAAAATAGTGAATGAACTGAAACATGAAACATGAGGTCCTCAAGTTCCTACTACTGCTGACCCAAGCTAGCTCACTGGTCTCCGCCCTCAGTCTTGATCGAGCAAAACTTGCACAGTGAATAATCCCAAAATTTATTTTATAAATGAAAGCTCGATTTAAATATCGCAAGTGCACGATAGTCAAGTTATAATAAACGTAAGTGAATACGAGTATCGTTCCACAAGGACTGCGTTACACTATTTTTTATTTTCAAGTAAAATTTCTTTAGCAACGATAAATTGAGTTGATGATTAAACTAATGTAAAGTAAACAATTAAAATAATTAAATTGCAAAGAAAATGTGTTCAAGAACGCAATGATTAATTTGGATTAAATCAAATGAGAAATGAATTGGTTGGGAATTATCAGTTCACCTACCACTCGTGTTTAAATAATTACACTCGACTTTTACTCGTGCGTTCGACGGAATTCCCTAGACTAATTAATATACTCTGTCGAGCTATATTAATACTAATAAAAAACATGCAGTACTCAAGTGTCCTCAAATATTTAACAGTTCAAGATTGCATTACATTCTATGGAATCCACTAGCTTTCATTCGGGTGAACTATCACTATCGACACGTACCCAATTCCGTATATCTACTAAAATTGTAAATCCGTGGTTTATACTATTTTATCCTACTGTTAACTATTCTATCGAACTCATCAACAACATGAAATAATCAAAGGAAGTTAGCTAGGCTTCGATTGAAACACGAAAGAACAATAGCATAAACAATTCACTAATGAAAACGTCGAGAAATAATGTTAAACACCGAGTACGGGGTAGGATCCCCTCAAATCCCAACAAATCTAGAGTTTAGCTACAGAAATTCATCATAAAAACCAACAATCAATGTAAGAAATAAAATACTGAATAATGAAAATACTAAAGATGACGATGGATGACGGCCACGACGCGTGGAAATCTCGAGGTCTTCGAAATCTCCTTTGCTCATAGCCTCCTCTCCAAGAAAAATGATGAAAAGTCTGATAAAAGATGAAAAATGGCTGCTGTTCTCGTGTGTTAGGTTATGGTGTAGGATAGAGTCCCTAGAAATTTGGAAACAAATCTTTCTCAATCTCGCTTCTCGCTAGGGCGGTATATTTTGACCGCCCGAGCGAGAGGTCCTCGAATAAGCTTCCTCGAGCATGTCCCTGGTTTCGCTGGGGCGGTCACTTTTGACCGCCCTAGAGAGACACTTGCGCAAAATAATCCTCGGCCAGACCACAATGCTCGCTGGGGCGGTCACTTTTGACCGCCCTAGCGAATCCTCTTCGACATTATGCCAAAGTTTCTCCCACTCTTTGGTTCAATTCATACAAAACCACCACAAAATACACGAGGTCAGTCAAATGCTAAATAATGCTAAAAAGATGCAAAATTAAACTAAACAAACTAATATGATGCATGAATGCGACTCAAAACCAACACTAAAAACACGTAAAAACGAGTCCTATCAACCCCCTCATACTAACCTTTTGCTCGCCCTCGAGCAAAATAGGTTAAAGCACGAGATTCTAAACAAACACAACAAACACAAAATACTCAAACAAGAAATAACCAACACAAGTAAATGTCAATGGTGAGTTAACACTTTTATGCTCATGCCTCAGTGAACTTTCCCACATACAAATCATAATCAAGTCAAATCACAAACGAATACTCATTCTCATCTACACATAAATCTCGACACTAATTTGAACGTGTGTGTGTGTCATGATGGGTCTAGTCATTCGTACTTCAAATAGATCAATCATCCGATCATGCGAGTCACTCAATTAGCACTTCAATACAAGTCTCACTAGCATGCACCCCCGTGTCCATTTATCACTAACCATAATTTGAACTTTATTCGATTCTTAAGTGCAGAGAAGGGAGTCGAAAAGAAGGAAAATAAGCTCAAGTGGCTAACAGTCGGGAGTACACCGATCATTTTCATTGTGCAATCGTCAAGACTTTTCGTCTGACTTTCCTCGTCTCCTTACATCTCCAACTTTTAGCCCAGGAATAGAATTTCATTCCTTTTATTTCGGCTCCCCCTCACCTTACATCTCCACCGATTTTTTCTTTTTCGATATATATATATATATATATATATTTTGATGCACAATTTTCACACGTGTACTCCCTAGGCTAAGAATATATACTTTGGATTACAGCTGGTTAGGAGTATGATATTTTAATTCAGTGCATTGAAAAAGGGGGTATATGTGAAGTTCAAGGAAAATCACATGTTCTCATTCAAGGTCCCAATTAGTGACTTATTTTCACGGGTTTATATGCTAAATCAACTCATAAATGATGCCTTTCAAGTTAACCACACAAAACTTCAAATTTCACCATTATTCCTACAAAATTCTAGTCCCCACACATATGTGCTCAAAAAGTTCAACTTTGTGCCAAAATTCATGCTTTAACAATCAAGAGTACCATTCATGAGGTGACCCAATCAATACTTTTGTATACTATCAATTCAACATCATCATTGGCTCATACACTATGTCTTCTCACCATAAACGACACCAAATAAAAGAAATGCAACAATTTAAAACCAATTAACTAAGCAAACATAACAATCTACCCCCCTCATACTAGAGTTGTGCAATGCCCTCAGTGCACAAAACGAAACAAACACTAATAACATAAAAAAAACTCATGAATTTAAATGCAAAGATAGAATATGCAAAATAAAAAGAAAGGGGAAACAGTAAACTCCCCTGATCAGAAATCATCCTCCTCCTCATTCTCCGGCGGTGGAACTCCCTCTTCAGCTGCTGGGGGCATATGATAATTGTACTGAAATTGGAAGGGTGGCGGGTATGCGGGTGTAGGTGGCCGTCCGGAAGTGTCGATGCCCAAATGAGTTGAGATCCCCTGCACCAGGTGTTCGATGTTCTGAATATATGCCTGATTAATGGCCTGGTACTGCGTCTGATAATGGGCCCAAGCGCCCAATTCGGCGACGCGATCTCGCATGGCATGGCGGCGTGGCTGCGGGGGTGGTGGTGCATGTCCTAAGGCCGGAGGTGGTTGAGCTGCTATCCCATAATCGAAAAATACCTCCTCGGGCAGCTCAGCCTGTCTCTTCTCCCTCTTGGATTTATAGAGAGCCTCATCAATGGCTCTCATCGGCGGTAACCACTCATCATCGTCTTCGAATATCACCCCCGCTCGGGCACACAGCTCAGTCACTATCGTCGAGAAGTAAAAAGCCAAATTGCTGCTATTAATGCACATGTTAAGCTGTCCGAAAATGAGCCTGCCCACATCAATCACCATCCCAGTACAGAAAGCATAGAGAACAACCGCCCGCTCACGCTGCACATCACTCGTATGACCGACCGGCATCAATCTCTTAGACAAGAATGCATACCGCAATGCCCCCTCCACTTTCAAAAACTTTTCAAGAAAGGCCGTGTAAGTCCCCGGTTGTTTCTACGTGGTGCCCGGATAACAGTGTGTGCGAATGATCAAATCATAATCCGGGTTAAGCACCCACGCCTGAAACACCGAATCGTCCACCGACGGTAAACCCAACATATCATTGATCGTCTTGGGATCATACGGGACTAGATGTCCCCTCACAAATGCCTTCGATTCATTTCCCTCCGGAGCATTGGCATAAAATTCACGCACAACCGGAACCACTGCTGCATTCGGTTGTGCTACAAAGGTATTCCACCCTCTTCTTTCTATTTGGGACTCCGAAAATTGACCGATAAGAAACGAGCTAAATCCACGCTCAGGGATTGGTTTCCTATGTAGTCTAGCATGCTCAAATCTCTCCCTAGTTTTTTCATTCACAAACTAGAAGCACCGTGAGTTACCTTAGATCTTTTGGGTGCCATGTAGAGATTGGAGTGCACAAAGTATCCAACCGCCGGAAAATTGTTGAGGGTCGCTGGAGAAGCTCACCGGAATATGTGGAAGATGACCGGAGTTGCTTGAAAGACCGCCGGAGAAGAAAATCTTGTAGCCTAAATGCTTCCTCGTGGAGTGTATGGACCAAGATTGAGTCTTTGCCCTGAAAAATCACCAAATAATAAGGATTGAGCACAAAAGATGGAGGGGGGGTGCCGAAAATCGGAGGGGAGTAGTAGGGTTCGAAGTGGGGAGGAAAAGAGAAGAGGAAAGTATTTATAATCTGCGCGACTCGCTAGGGCGGTCAAAACTGGCCGCCCGAGCGAGAAGTTTTCGGAAAAAAATTTTTTTGTTAATCTGTGCGACTCGCTAGGGCGGTCAAAATTGACCGCCCGAGCGAGAAGTTCTCGGGGAGAAAAATTTTTAATCTGCGCAACTCGCTAGGGTGGTATATTTTTCCCGCCCTGGCGAGACATTTTCGCAAAAGACTTTTTTTTTTTTTAAAAAACGAGTAAACTGACCGCCCGAGCGAGAAGTGTTCGGGAAAAAAAATTTGAATGCAATGCCATGCAACTACCTAAATGCAAATGATTCGATTAATAACTAAAAAAAATATAATCAAAATCAAAATAAGGAGTAGAAGTAGTTCTCAATTTATAGTCTAGAGCTCGACTCTTCACCCATGTCCTCAATGACTGTCATGGAGCCGAGTAACTCCAATTTGTGGCTCAATTGTGCCACCGATATAGTGCTTCAATCTTTGAGCCTTCACAGTAAATGTCCCGTCCTTGCCATCATGCAACACCACTGCACCCGATGGGAACACCTTGGCTATAGTGAATGGTCCTGACCACCTTGACTTTAGCTTGCCCGGAAAGAGTCGTAAGCGAGAATTGTATACCAACACCGCTTCACCCACTTTGAATTCCCTTCTTATAATGTGTTTGTCATGGGCTCGTTTGGTGCGTTCCTTGTAAGATAGTGCAAGATCATAAGCTCTTCCCCGAAACTCATCTAACTGATTCAACTGCAGCAATCGTTTTTCACCTGCAAGAGCAAAATCAAAGTTTAGTGCTTTGGTCGCCAAATATGCTCTATGCTCTAATTCGACTGGTAGATGACATGCTTTACCAAAAAGCAACCTATATGGTGTAGTGCCTATAGGTGTTTTAAAAGCAGTACGATACGCCCACAAAGCATCATCTAACCGAATGGACCAGTCCTTCCTATTCACATTAACCGTCTTCTCTAAAATCCTCTTAATTTCTCGATTGGATACTTCAACTTGTCCACTAGTTTGGGGATGGTATGGAGTGGAAACCTTGTGGGTGACACCATATTTGCCCAACAGTTTATCAAAAATTTTGTTGCAAAAATGGGTGCCACCATCACTTATGATTGCACGTGGTGCACCAAATCGATTAAAAATATGTTTCTTCAAAAATTTTAACACCACTTGTGCATCATTAGTAGCACAAGCCTCTGCCTCCACCCATTTAATATACTCCACTGCCACCAGAATAAATTTTTTTGCAAAAGACGCAGGAAAAGGACCCATAAAATCAATCCCCCACACATCAAATATTTCACACTCAATAATGTTATTTAAAGGCATCTCATGATGGTTGAAAATATTACCTGTGCGTTGGCATCTATCACAATTGAGAACATACAAACGAGCATCCTTAAAAAGAGTTGGCCAATAGAAGCCACATTCAAGTACCTTAGATGCCGTCCGTATGGGTCCAAAGTGACCACCTACCTCACAGTCATGACAATGGTTCAGAATTTGATTGGTTTCCTCCTCCGCCACACATCTTCTTATCATGGAGTCTGCACAAATCTTAAACAAGAACGGTTCCTCCCAAAAATAATATTTCACGTCTGAAAAAAATTTCTTCTTTGGTGAAACAATAAATTAGGTGGAGGTGTGCCAGTGACAAGAAAATTTGCAAAATCGGCATACCAAAGGTACGCATTTACCTCAAGCAATTGTTCATCAGGAGACCAGTCATCAATATCATCGTCACTGCCCTTAATTCTAATATGCTCAAGCCTAGACAGGTGGTCAGCAACTACATTTTCCACACCATTTTTATCTCGAATTTCGAGATCAAATTCTTGCAATAATAAAATCCACCTAATTAACCTAGGTTTCGCATCTTTCTTAGCAAGCAAGTATTTTAGGGCAGAATGATCTGTATACACAGTTGCTTTAGACAGAACAAGGTATGGATGAAATTTGTCGAAAGCAAATACTATAGCAAGCAATTCCTTTTCAGTAGTAGCGTAATTCAATTGAGCATCATTTAAAGTCTTACTTGCATAGTAGATGGTATGAAATACCTTGTTCTTCCTTTGACCCAGCACCGCACCAACAGCTGTATCACTAGCATCGCACATCACCTCAAACGGTAGCTCCCAATCAGGGACAGTCAGAACAGGTGCTGTCACCAAGCTTTCCTTGAGTATCTCGAATGCATGCAGACAAGTAGAATCAAAATTAAATTCAGCATCTTTCATCAACAAAGAGGATAAAGGTTTAGCAATTTTGGAAAAATCTTTAATGAAACGCCTATAAAAACCAGCATGCCCTAGGAAACTTCTAACTCCTTTTATTGATGAAGGTGGGGGTAAGTTTTTGATTACTTCCACCTTGGCTTTGTCAACCTCAATTCCATTCTCCGATACCTTATGTCCTAACACAATCCCCTCTTGAACCATAAAATGACACTTCTCCCAATTCAACACCAAATTGCTCTCCTCACATCTAACTAACACCAAGTTCAAATTCTCTAAACATTCATTAAATGAGGAGCCAAAAATAGAGAAGTCATCCATAAATATTTCAAGGAAATTTTCAGTCATGTCATGAAAGATAGCGGTCATGCATCTTTGAAATGTTGCAGGTGCATTGCATAAACCAAAGGGCATACGCCTAAACGCAAAAGTACCATAAGGGCAAGTGAAAGTAGTTTTCTCTTGGTCCTCAGGTGCAATTGTGATTTGATTGTATCCCGAATATCCATCTAAAAAGCAATAAAATTCATGACCTGCTAATCGTTCAATCATTTGATCGATAAACGGCAAGGGAAAGTGATCTTTACGGGTTGCATCATTCAATTTCCTATAATCTATGCATACACGCCAACCCGTAATAGTTCTAGTGGGAATCAACTCATTTTTTTCATTAGCAATAACAGTAATCCCACCTTTTTTAGGCACACATTGTACAGGACTTACCCACGCACTATCAGAGATAGGATAGATAATACCTGCATCCAGAAGTTTAATTGTTTCAGCTTTTACTACCTCTTGCATCTTTGGATTGAGTCTCCTTTGTGGTTGTGCTAGAGGTGAGTATTTATCTTCCATCTGAATTTTGTGCATGCAGATCGAAGGACTTATCCCTTTTATGTCCGAAACCTTCCAAGCGAACGCTCCTTTATGCTCCTTGAGGACTCCCAAGAGCTTACTCTCCATATCATCTGTCAAAGAAGAGGAAATAATAACAGGCAATTTATTATTTTCTCCTAGATATACGTACTTGAGATGTGGAGGTAATGGTTTGAGCTTCAAAGTAGGTGGCTCCTCTAGGCTTGACTTTTGAGGCATTAAATCTTTTCTGTCTCCCAATTCCTCTAGTCTAAGCCTCACTTGCTTTCTCCAAGGTGGAATGGCATTCAAATGAGCTACCATCTCCATCTTTTCCTCGTCTAGCTCGTCCTCCTGCTTTTCAGTAGTGAGAGTGGCCTCCAATGGTTCTTTCAATCCATCCTGCACAAAATCACAAACAAGCGAATCCAAGACATCAATACGAAAGCAACTATCATTGTGCATTGTGTGCTTGAGAGTGTTGAAAACATCAAAAATAATTTCTTCTTCTCCAACTCTCAGTCTCAATTTCCCCTCCTCAACATCAATCAGTGCTTTCCCTGTAGCCAGAAACGGTCTCCCTAGGATTAAAGGCATCTCTAAATCTTCCTCCATGTCAAGTACCACAAAGTCTGCAGGAAAAATAAACTTATCCACTTTCACCAGAACATCTTCGATAATCCCACGTGGATACTTGACAGATCTGTCAGCCAGCTGCAACGACATCCTAGTTGGCTTGGGTTCACCTAATCCCAGTCTCCTAAACACAGAAAAAGGCATCAGATTAATGCTCGCACCAAGATCACATAGAGCTTTATGAAAATTAATGTCACCAATAATGCAAGGTATCGAGAAACTCCCTGGATCTTTTTGCTTCGGAGGCATCTTGTTTTGAACTAAAGCGGAGCAATTTTCTGTCAAATTCACCGTCATATGATCTTCTAGCTTCCGCTTATTTGCTAAGATATCTTTCAAGAATTTTGCATAACTTGGCATATTCAATAAAGCATCAGCAAAATGAATGTTAATATGCAATTTTTTAAATATCTCAAGAAATTTACCAAATTGTGCATCTAATTTAGCTTTCTTCATTGGTGCAGGAAAAGGTGGAGGGATAACAATTTTATTCTGTGCAATAGGTGTAGATGTAGAGTTAGAAGACTTACCTCCTCGATTTTTCACCTCATCCTCACCGTGCTTGGTCTTTTCCTCATTAGACCCGAGTGTTTTTCCACTACGCAATTCCACCGCCTTCACATGTTCTCTTGGGTTAGTTTCCGTGTTGCTTGGTAAATTTCCTTGCTCCCTATTAGCAATCAGCTTAGCCAATTGTCCAATTTGATTCTCTAACCCCTTTATGGATGCATCTTGGTTCTGAAATCGCGTCTCTGTTGCAGAAATAAATTTAGTCATCATTTGCTTAAATTGGACTTCTCCTCCCGAGACGGTTCTGGCTTGAATCCTTGGTGCATCACATATGGTGGACCTCTTTGTTGGCGATGTTGGTTGTTTTGACCTCCCCATGAAAAGTTTGGTTGATTCCTCCATCCCGGATTATATGTGTTCGAGTAAGGGTCATTTCTAGGACGGTTCTGGAATCCCACTTGTTTTACCGGTGCTCCCTCAGGCACATAGAATGGATTGCCATCTTGGCAATCTCACATCATGCTCACCCCCACACTTATCACAGAAAATTTCTTGCAGATGCATAGCCGACCCACTCATGCTCTTCCCATCAATCTTTCTATTCAAAGCCTCTAACTGTGCTGAAACCGCCGACAAATCATTAACTTGATTAACTCCAGCACCTCGTCTCTGCCTATCAGACTGAGGAAGATAGCTACTAGCAGCCATCTCCTCCAATAACTCATATCCTTCCTCCGTCGTCTTTCTCAGTAAGTTACCACAGGCAGCAGCATCTATCATAGTACGGTTAGGAGTAAGCAGACCGTAGTAGAAAGTTTGAACAACTAACCCAAGAGGCAGCTCATGGTGTGGACATCTCCTCGACAAGTCCTTGTAGCGCTCCCATGCCTCGTAAAGTGACTCTTGCTCATATTGAGCAAAAGTAGTAATGTCGGCTCTGAGCTTCATAGTCTTCGACGGAGGAAAGTACTTGATCAGGAACGCCTTTGCCATATCTTCCCATGTAGTAATAGACCCTACATGCAAACAGTTTAACCACGACTTAGCTTTATCTCTCAGTGAAAATGGAAATAAACGCAAACGAACAGCGTCATCAGACACGCCATTAAACTTAAAAGTATCACAAATTTCAAGAAAGTCAGCTATATGAGAATTAGGGTCGTCAAGTGCACTTCCCCCAAATTGAACAGTGTTCTGAATCATCTGAATGATAGCTGGATTGATCTCAAACTGATTAGCTCGGATGACTGGTCTTACGATGCTTGGACGTGCTCCATCAAGAGACGGCTGTGCATAATCCAACATCGGTATACGCCTTGGCTCCTCCCTTTGTTGATCGCCTTCCATTCTTTCCTTCGCTCTTTGCTGCTGTAGTCGACGTCTAGCTGTGCGTTCGATCTCGGGGTCAAAAGGCTCAAGCTTAAACTCGAGTGATCTTCGCATGCACCACAAGAAAAATCTGCAACACAATGAGAGTATCAAATAACAATAAAATAAATAATACTAAAGAATTTAAATGAAAAATAAAAAATTGTGAATCAACGGTCCCCGGCAACGGCGCCAAAAACTTGATCGAACAAAACTTGCACAGTGAATAATCCCAAAATTTATTTTATAAATGAAAGCTCGATTTAAATATCGCAAGTGCACGATAGTCAAGTTATAATAAACGTAAGTGAATACGAGTATCGTTCCACAAGGACTGCGTTACACTACTTTTTATTTTCAAGTAAAATTTCTTTAGCAACGATAAATTGAGTTGATGATTAAACTAATGTAAAGTAAACAATTAAAATAATTAAATTGCAAAGAAAACGTGTTCAAGAACGCAATGATTAATTTGGATTAAATCAAATGAGAAATGAATTGGTTGGGAATTATCATTTCACCTACCACTCGTGTTTAAATAATTACACTCGACTTTTACTCGTGCGTTCGACGGAATTCCCTAGACTAATTAATATACTCTGTCGAGCTATATTAATACTAATAAAAAACATGCAGTACTCAAGTGTCCTCAAATATTTAACAGTTCAAGATTGCATTACATTCTATGGAATCCACTAGCTTTCATTCGGGTGAACTATCACTATCGACACGTACCCAATTCCGTATATCTACTAAAATTGTAAATCCGTGGTTTATAATATTTGATCCTACTGTTAACTATTCTATCGAACTCATCAACAACATGAAATAATCAAAGGAAGTTAGCTAGGCTTCGATTGAAACACGAAAGAACAATAGCATAAACAATTCACTAATGAAAACGTCGAGAAATAATGTTAAACACCGAGTACGGGGTAGGATCCCCTCAAATCCCAACAAATCTAGAGTTTAGCTACAGAAATTCATGATAAAAACCAACAATCAATGTAAGAAATAAAATACTGAATAATGAAAATACTAAAGATGACGATGGATGACGGCCACGACGCGTGGAAATCTCGAGGTCTTCGAAATCTCCTTTGCTCCTAGCTTCCTCTCCAAGAAAAATGATGAAAAGTCTGATAAAAGATGAAAAACGACTGCTGTTCTCGTGTGTTAGGTTATGGTGTAGGATAGAGTCCCTAGAAATTTGGAAACAAATCTTTCTCAATCTCGCTTCTCGCTAGGGCGGTATATTTTGACCGCCCTAGCGAGAGGTCCTCGAATAAGCTTCCTCGAGCATGTCCCTGGTTTCGCTGGGGCGGTCACTTTTGACCGCCCTAGCGAGGCACTTGCGCAAAATAATCCTCGGCCAGACCACAATGCTCGCTGGGGCAGTCACTTTTGACCGCCCTAGCGAATCCTCTTCGACATTATGCCAAAGTTTCTCCCACTCTTTGGTTCAATTCCTACAAATCATCACAAAATACACGAGGTCAGTCAAATGCTAAATAATGCTAAAAAGATGCAAAATTAAACTAAACAAACTAATATGATGCATGAATGCGACTCAAAACCAACACTAAAAACACGTAAAAACGAGTCCTATCAAGTCTCGACCTCATCAGTACCTACAACAATCAAGTCTAGTGAGTCTGAAGACTCAGCATGCAAATATCGTGAATAACAAGTAAATATATCAAAAATTTCGTGCAACGTAAAAATATCGTATCGTAAAGCGTAAGGTGAAATCGTGTCATGAGTAATTATAAATACGTGCATATCTGAAAATCATACGTAAAAGATTTGCTCGATAGAGCCCTGTCATAAATTATCATATCGTAATTTTCTGGTAGAGATAATGTTTCTACGCAAGTGGCCCGTAACATAACATGAGCGTCTGAACAGACTAAACCACAGTATACTGGGCGGTAGAGATCATAACAACCCTTGGACTGGATATTCGTACCCATACATAATCATAAATCGGTCGAAATTCACCGGGTAATGCAATCTCATACGCGTAAGGTGGCCACAAGACATATCGCATATATCTCAAAAATACACATTTTATATTTTATGCACTTAATATAAATATAACCATGTTTTTACCGAACGAGTTAGATCGTTTCCAGGCTCGCTGCGACCTAATTCTAACATGAGGAACATGCAAATTATCTCAACTTGACCAACACTTCATAACCGAACCAAAAACGAGACAATTACGCCCACCAACTTAGTATCCAACCATGGCTTCGTACCAACCCGAACCAACATTGAATCATCGTTTAGCCTTGATTAAAATACACCTAAAATGATGGAAAATACATCCTTAGGGCTGTAATACACGAAAAATGTGAATGGAGGCCAAAATCGTGAAACGCTCTTTCGAGAGTCATTTTGACACATTGCACCGTAAATTCTCGCACGACTTCTAAACCTAACCAAATCACAAATGGCCAAAAAATTACCTTTCTAACTCATTGGGGTATTGTTTAGTCCAAGGCCATAGGCTGAAAGCCAACCAAGAACTTGCACAAGCCTCCTGAACCGCAACACTGCTGCTGTCCAATTTTAGTGGCAGCAGCTGTGCTTGCTTCGCTTTGTTTACAAAGCTAATGGCCATTATGGCTTGAACCACCGACCATGGCCTCTTCCCAACATCATAAGGTGTGGCCTGAACCATGGCTAAGGGCCCTAGGCCAACCAAAATCCAAGCAAACACCTAAGACAACGCAGAACTCCCACCCGAGAACCATGCTGCACGTGTGGGGTGTGTTGTTTTATTTTGTTGTCGTTTTCATTACAGTGGCCATATGATTGACCATGGCATGATCTAGGCATCATGAGGTATTGTGTGAACCATGGCTATGGGCTAAAAGCCAACCAAGATCCACCCAAACCTCAAAAGCCGAAACCACTCACACAAAAATCAGAAACGAAAACCGAAGGGGCACTTGTGTTGTTTGTTTAAAATTTCGATGGGACCATGAACCAAGCGTTGAAAGGCCATCTTGGTCACGTCCTAGACATGCTAAAGAAGGATTCTAACCATGTCTACAGTCCCTAGGACAGCCATGGTTTGAACACACACCTTAGACAACCCAAGCACAAAAATCGAGCCTCAACTTGCAACTATGGGAAAGTTGCTGTCAAGTCTTGATTCCTGAGTGCATGGCCTTGAACCAATGGACCATCACCTTCCTAACACACTCTATAACATGCCTAGATACAGCCTTGAGCGCCTGGAACCGAGCCAATCCCTGAAATCACAAACACAACACAACCCGTGAAGCACAAGGAAGTGGCCGAGAAAATCTGTGCAGGTTTTGTGTAAGGTTGCTGTCAAATTTCGGTTTTTGCTCATAAATTATGAACATGTAATGTTTTAAAATATTTATATGACTTGATTGAAGAGAAAGGAACAAGATATACATGCCTGAAAATTGTTTAAGGGGAAAACAAACGCAACGACGGACACGGCTCGGCGGATACAGAGTTTTATTTTCTTACTTTTCTCTCTTATTTTTCTTGATGCAATTCACGATTTTTGTTGCTGATATTCTCTGAATTTTCTAATGAGAGGAGGGGAAGGAAGGCTAGCTAATGAAGGGGAAGTTAGCAAAATAAGTGGGGATTTGAATGGCAAAACAAATCCTACTATTCTTGAGCTTGTGAGATAAGGAATGTTATGTGATATTTAATGGATTGAGGGAGATTTGATAGGTGATGGCCGAGATTTCCTATCACAACAAGGTTAGGATATTGCTTAAATTATTAATTATTGGTGATTAAAAATGAAGGGATTATCACACCAAGGAAAGATAAGGAAATGTGGCAAAAATGAAGAGTTGCCAAGCATAATTAAATTGCTTAAGGGAGTTGCCGAAATTTGCTATCAAAATGGGGTAAAATATTGCTTAATTCAGGAATTTTAACTCTTTAAAGTTTTAAACACTTATTATGTATTTTAATGAATTAATAATTTAATTTAGGATAGTAATTTTTTCTTGCATGCATGGCTAAGTCTTAAAATAAATTATTAACATGTTAAGTTACAATTTCTTAGATAGAATAGACCTAGATTAATTTATCCCAATTGGTTACACATTTTAATTTACGCTTTTAATTAATTATTGGACATACAAGAACTTATTTACTACTTAACTCCAATTAATTAAATAAATCCTTAAAGATTCTTTTACCTTAAAATAAATTATTTTTTGACTTAAATTAAATTTAGGAATATTTTCTTATTATTAAATTTTATCTCTATACTCCAACTCCAGTCCGGCCTCGCGTATTTAATCGAAAAGATAAAACTAAACTTCTGCCAATTAAAATAAATGATAATGACTTAACAAATTTTAAAATGAACTAAACACTCCATAAAAATTATTTTAATTTAAATAATAGCAATTATGCATGGCTTATACGTAGTCTGATTTTTTTCTCGGGTTCTACACACGTTCTCCAAACCCTCGAAAACGACATCACAAGGAACTAAGGTACCAAAGAAGGCCATACCTCATAGTCGTTGCGGTGACAACTACTCTTAACTCATGATGATTGCTCTAAACATCATATGGATCAACCCATTGCATTTTTATACCATCAACATTTGCTCGCTTCCTCATCACAACTTCATCAAAATCCTGCAAAGGAGAAATAATAATGGTCGGGATTGAACCGGCTATATCATCGCAATGAAAATAAACCACTTTGTACAAAGGTACATGAAAGGGCTTATGCAAGACTAAACAACTCTCTAACTCACTCTTTTGGGCCATCAAATTATTTTTCTTTTTCGTTTCTTTGGCCTCTTTTTCTTTCCTCTCATCATTTTCTTCTATTTTTCTTTCTATGGTCATCTAAGTCTTTTGTTCACTCTTTCTTTCAACCATATCTTTTTTTCTAAGGCCATCTCACTTTTTTGAACGCTTTTTTTTCAGCCTAATCTCTTTTGTTCTTTTTCAATTGGTCCTCAAACACTTGCCTTGGAGACAGGGGAAGCAATACAATCAGTTCTAGGTATAAATCATGCACCTCTTAAAACCATCACCAACCAAGTATAAATCATGCAAATAGGACACACTAAATGTACTATCTATGCTATCATTTATCACATCACATGAGTTTAATTCCAACGCATTCAATTCATTTCCATGACAAGGTCTCATCAGTTTGACAATTTTTGAAAACTCAAAATCAATAACAGTTGAATTTGATTGATGCAATATATCACCATCCTCATTTGTATGATACTTAGGCAAAAAGGATAAATCACAGTCATACATCCTAAATATTGTATGTTCGACAAGTTCTCCAAACCCTCGAAAACAACAACACAAGGAACTAAGGTAACGAAGAAGGTCATATCTCATAGTCGTTGCGGTGGCAACTAATCTTACCACACAATGATTGCTCTCAACATCATATGGATCAACCCGTTGCATTTTTATACCATCAACATTTACCGGCTTTCTCAATGCGACTTCATCAAAATACTGCAAAGGAGAAATACTAGTGCTCGAGATTGAACCGGCTATATCATCAAAATGAAAATAAATCATTTTGTACAAAGGTACATGAAAAGGCTTATGCAAGAATAAACAACTCTCTTACTCACTCTTTTGGACCATCAAATTATTTTTCTTTTTCTTTTCTTTGGCCTCTTTTTCTTTCCTCTCATCATTTTCTTCTATTTTTCTTTCTATAGTCATCATACTCTTTTGTTCACTATTTCTTTTGATCATATCCTTTTCTTTTTCTAAGGCCATCTCAGTTTTTTGAACACTCTTTTTTCCGGCCTCATCTCTTTTCTTCTTTTTCAATTGGTCCTCCAACACTTGACTTGAGGACAAGGGAAGCAATACAATCGGTTCTGTGTTTAGGACAAATGAGTACCTATTCTTGAAACCATTATGAGTCACCTTCCAATCATATTTCCAAGGTCTACCCAACAAGATATGACAAGTATGTATTGGCAAGATATCACACAATACCTCACCAACATACTCCACAATCGAAAAGGACACCAAAACTTGCTCGTTCACTTTCACTTCCGTACAATCATTCAACCATTGTAGCCTATATGGTTGAGGATGTTTCAAGGTAGGCAAGATCAACTTCTCCACCATCTCACAACTAGCTACATTGGTACAACTCCCTCCATCTATGATAAGGTTGCAAACCTTGCTATTCACAAAACATCTAGTATGGAACAAGTTTTCCTTTTGGTTAGTCCCCTCTTTCTTGATTTAGGCACTCATGATACGCCTAGTCACTAATGCCTCACCTACAACCGCCTCATATCCTTCATTAGGATCCTCCAACTCAGGCATCTTATCGTCATCATCATCATCATCTCCATCACATTGATATTGATAATCCCCATGAGCATTCATTATCATTACCCTCTTTTTAGGACATTGGCTCGCGATATGGCCAACTCCTTGAAAGGGGATCGGTTACGGTGACCGGAAGCGCAACGGAAGTTTAAAATTTTTATTTTTCATAAGAAATTTTCGGCCACCTTGATTTAATGTGTAGCAAATACAATAAACACAAAATGACATTCATAGTGTGTTAAGAAATGTACCTATCAATCACAAGGATTGATGTATGGCTCCAACTAAGGTGTAAACACCTTAGCTCTTCAATGGTAGAAAGTATCTTCAAGCTTCCTTTGAGCACTCCTTGCTCAACTATTAAGCCCACCACCAACTAGGTAGATCCCCTCTTAATTTGCACTAGAAAACTAAGAGGATTTTTAAATGAGAATTATTTTCTTTCCTCAACACTTGAAGAAAAAAAATGAGAGAAAAATGAGGAGGAAATTTTTCAAAATTTCGGCCAACATGTGTGTGTGGGAGGGGGGAAGACATTTCTTGGGTGTTGAAAAAGTAGTGACAACATTTTGCATGCCATGCCAATTTTTTAATAAAAAGTATTCTCCAACCTTTCACCTCCTAAGCATGCAATGTCATGTGGGCTTGTAACAATTACAAAGGGCCCATGGACTTTTAATTTAAATTGTCTCAAACACATTTGAGCCCAATTAATCCTTACTTCATTTTACTCAAGCCCACTAGTTAAATAATTTATTTAAATTGAGCTCTACAAGACTCAATATAATTTAATTAATTCAACACTTGAATTAATTTAATTATTTGGACTCTACTAGGTCCACTGCTGTTTAATTAATTCAACACTTGAATTAATTTAATTTAGTCCATAATAATGTTTATGAAAATCACAATTTTCAAATACATTATTCACTTGGCCAACTTTTAATTTAGGAACACTTCTATCAATTAAAAGTTACATTTCTCTCATTAAAGTCATACTTCTATTTTTGTTTACGCTTATGAACTCATTTATAAGCCGTTCAACACATTGAACTATTTTACTTCTCAACGGGATCTAGAAAGCTAGTACTTGTGTGGCCCTCAATGGTTCATTGATACAACTAGCCGTGGGTTCACATCTCCATGTGATTCGGACTAAACATGTCCTTATTTGAGCATATCCCAATTGCTCCATTCTTACTTATCAACTCCTTGATAACAAGAACGTCAGAACTCAAGTCTGATAGTACTCAACCAATCATGTTAAACGCCTAGCAGCATCGCTTACATGATTCCCTAGGTATCAAATAATAGTACCTGCAAGAACCATTCTATTATGGTTAACGTACAGTACGGTCCCTTCAACTCATATATCCCGACTGATTCGACAACCATTGGTATATCGAGAGTTGTCAATGAATCGATACTATGTGTTATGTCGTAGTTGCATCGATGGTGTAATCTAAGAAACCCCTTTCTTAATTACCACCATACTCTGATCAGAGATTTCAAACTACATATACATGAGAACACATAGTATATCCATACCCGAAGGTAAGCGGTGAATCCCCGAATACAATGCATCGACTCCTATATGTTTCGACAGAACACCCAACCTTGCCACCTGATGACCCCATGAGAGTCGGTAAACAAGTAAAAGTGTAATTCTAGCATATAGAGTCTCAATGTTGTCCCGGGTCATATGGACTAATGGTGTACAACCATAAACTAGGACTTTTCCACTCGATAAGTGAGAACCACTTGGAAAGTCCTTTTATGGAGGGTTGTTCAGTGCACTCTACAAGGAGCACCTATCTGCATGCTCGGACATCACAATGTCCCCTACCAATGAAACATGGTACTCACATCACAGACACTAGTCTCGAACTCTAGCGGCCTATATCCTTCTTAGCGGCGGCTGAATCGACTAGGAACTGTTTAGAATATACAGTATTCCAAATATGAGTTTCATGATACTCATCATATGAGCATCTCATATTCTTTCTACTATTTGTATATTCAAGGGCTTTATCTATGCAACTAGCACGGGTATACAGATAAAGATTTGCCAATACAATAATTTCAAATATTATTGAAATAAAGACTGCTTATACATAGAGTTTCATTGTGAACACTCGGCCAACATTTGGCTCGACGGGCACCTACTCTAACAATCTCCCACTTGCACTAGAGCCAACTACCCACATGCTTCAAACCCATTGATTCGCGACGCATCTCGAATAATGGTCCAGGTAAAGGCTTAGCTAGTGGATCAGCAACATTATCTACGGAGCTGACTATGTCAATCGACACTTCTCCTCTTTCCACAATCTCTCGGAGGATGTGGTACTTTCTCAATACGTGTTTGGACTTCTGATGAGACCTCGGCTCCTTTGCTTGAGCTAAAGCTCCCGTGTTGTCACACAACACCGGGAGAGGAGCAACTCCATTAGAAATGACGTCCAACTCTTAGACGAAATTCCTTATCCAAACAGCCTCCCTTGCTGTATCTGATGCAGCAATGTATTCGGACTCTGTGCTGGAATCCGCAGTATTGTCTTGCTTGGAACTCTTCCAAGAGACAGTAGCACCATTGAGCATGAATACAAACCCAGAGGTTGACTTCGACTCATCGATATCGCTTTGAAAGCTAAAGTCGGTATAGCTTTCCAATTTCAGTTCTCCACCCCATAGACCAAGAACAATTTATTGGTCCTTATCAACTACTTGAGGATGTCTTTCACAGCTTTCCAGTGTGGAAGACCAGGGTTCGATTGATATCTACTCACTACACTTAGTGTGAAAACCACGTCAGGACGTGTAGATATCATCTCATACATGATGCTACCAATCGCAGATGCATAAGGAATGCTTGTCATCGCCGCTATCTCTGCATCAGTCTTGGGAGACATAGACTTGGATAGGGACACGCCATGACACATTGGTAGATGTCCTCTCTTGGACTCATCCATCGAGAATCGCTTCACGATGGTATCAATGTATGTGGATTGGGTGAGACCAAGAAATTTTCTTGATCTATCTATATAGATCTGTATTCCCAATACAAAAGATGCTTCACCCAAGTCCTGTATCGAGAACTTACTTGCTAATCATATCTTAGTTGATTGCAACATTCCTACATCATTCCTAATTATTATAATGTCATCAACATACAACACCAGGAATGTCACAGCACTCCCACTGACCTTCTTATACACACAGGGTTCCTCAGGATTCTTAGCAAAACCAAACTCTTTGATTGTACTATCGAATCTGAGGTTCCAACTCCTAGATGCCTGCTTTAGACCATAAATAGATCTTTGAAGTTTGCATACCATATGCTCACTTCCGATAGATGTAAACCCTTCGGGTTGAGACATGTAAATCTCTTCCTTAATATCCCCATTAAGAAAGGCTGTCTTGACATCCATCTGCCATATCTCATAGTCATACCATGCAGCTATGGCTAGCAATATCCTTATGGACTTGAACATTGCATTTGGAGAAAAGGTTTCCTCAAAGTCAACTCCTTGTCTTTGAGTATATCCTTTTGCCACCAATCGCGCCTTGAAGGTTAATAACTTCCCATCCGCCCCAAGTTTCCTCTTGTAAATCCATTTACACCCTATGGGAACAATTCCCTCAGGTGGATCCACGAGATTCCACACTTGGTTCGAATGCATGGAATTCATCTCAGATTCCATCGCTTCAAGCCACTTGGATGAATCGGCATCAGATAATGCTTCCTTGAAGGTCCTTGGATCACATCCATGGTTAGGCTCATCATGGCCCTCTTCAAGAAGCAGACCATACCTCATAGGTGGTCTCGAGACTCTCTCGGATCTTCTAGGAGCTTGTATCTCCTCTCTTGGCTCTTCGGGTGTGGGTTCTACAATTGTGGGTGTCTCTCGAACCTCTTCGAGTTCTATCATCTCGCCTTTTCTATCTAATAGAAATTCCTTTTCCAAAAAGGTTGCATACCTAGAAACAAACACCTTTGTTTCTTTGGGATGATAGAAGTAGTATCCATCCGAATTCTTTGGATATCCCACAAAATAACATAAAATGGATCGACTATCCAATTTATCTCCCACTACCTGCTTCACACAAGCAGGGCACCCCCATATTTTAAGACAAGAATATTTGGGTGGCTTACCCATCCAAATCTTATATGGTGTCTGCCTTTGAATGGACATTTAATGGAATATCTTTCAATTTTAAGTTATAGAGATCGTTTTCAAGTTCACCAGTACCAATCAAACATTCATTCATGTAAATGTTGCAAACACCTTTGCAAAATAAACAAGAATATCCATTTTTATCAGCATAGAAATGAAACAATGTTTTTCACAAAATTAGATACAAACAAAACATCTCATAAAATTAATTAAAACTATTGTTCAACAATAAGTAAACATCTTCAACAGCCTTGGCAGCTACTCTTGCTCCACTGCCCATCCTTAAGAAGGTCACACCTTCCCTAAGTTTTCTACTTCTTCCCATCGCCTGCAAATCATTACAGAGATGTGAGCCACATCCAGTATCCAATACCCAAGAAGTAGAGTTAATTGAAATGTTTACTTCGATATAGAACATACCGTTTCCAGAACTCTTCTGGGCCAGATATTCCTTGCAATTTCGCCTCCAATGTCCAGGCTTCTTGCAGTGATGACAAATATCACTAGTCTTGTCAGCCTTAACTGGTGTGGCTACCACAACGGGATTCGGAGATTGCCTCAACAAGGGCACGTTCTTCTTGGGACGTTAGAAAGAACGCTTCTTTCCCTTCCCATGTGGATCAATCTTCGTACCAGATGAAGAACCCACATAAAGAACCAACTTCTCTTTCTTGATGGTTGATTCAAACGTAACAAGCATATTCACCAACTCCTCAAGGGTCGGCTCCATCTTGTTCATGTTGAAGTTCACCACAAAAGGATCAAATGAGCTAGGCAATGATAACAGCAACACGTCGGTGGTCAACTCGGAAGGCAAGATCAGATCCATGCCAAAGAGCTTGTCCACGAGCCCAATCAACTTCAGGCCATGCTCATGGACCGAGGCCCCATCTCGCATGCGCAAAGTGATCAGCTCCTTGACGGTAGCATGCCTAAGAGGCCGTGTTTGCTCACCAAAGAGCTCCTTGAGATGCAAATGAATGTCAGCAGCACTCTTTACATCCTCAAAACGCCTCTACAGCTCATCATTCATAGAAGTCAGCATATAACACCTGGCTATCAAGTCATGGTCACACCATTCCTTGTAAGGCTGCAATTCCTCAGGAGTGCAGTCAGTCGGAGCCTTAACAGGGGGCGACTCAATTAGTGTATATGCTACCCTTTCCGAATTCAAGACGATTTTCAGGTTTCTTAGCCAAGTGAGGTAATTAGGTCCAGTTAATATGTGTTTGTCGAGTATTATGGATATCGGATTGCGAATCGAAGACATTGTCAATTTGTACTGAAAAGTAAAAACAGATAAATGTTGATGACTATTTTAAAATATTTAGTAAGATATGAAGTTTGGACTTTTACTTCATAAATATTTGCTCCCACTGTTTTGACATCTTTCACAACCCTCTAGTGAAAACGAGAAACTCTTTTCCTCAGTAGGTACGCAAGGTCCAATTAGCGAATCATGGTCCCGTATAATATCAGCCAATCACAATTCATAAAAGGTAGTTTCCAATTGCATCACAATGCAACCCTCTACGTAAACTTTTGTCTCACGTTTGATTAGGACCCAATAATATGACGTCGTTCATCTTTACGTGTCAAGCCTTACCCATCGATGTTGAACCTTAATGGACGGTCGCCATGAGTTCCCTCAATAATATGAGCCGAAATCATGGGAGTTCCACGTAGTTCACATCACCATGTCAATGGATGTCACAGCTTTCCGGCACCCAGGGCCCCCCCAATAATATGAGCCGAGACCCGAGTACGGGTAGCGTTCATCATGCACCCATTGTCGATGGAAGACATTGAAATTATAAACAAATTTATAATTCCCCTTTTCGGGCTTGATATTAATTTTGAATCTTATTCAAAATGAGGGTTTTTAATTTTGAAATGTCTCATCATTAATTTTATTTAAAAACTCGCCATGTTTGATCGTATGTTTGCCGGATTCATGCAACTTTGTTATTATCATAATAATAACGCACATACTCATTATTTATAACATATCATGCATATATTATAAACAGTAAACAAAACAAGGATGATTAATCGCCCCAATACTAATGGCCCGTGTGAGCTAAACACGGGCCTAGGTTCAATCCTAGGGTAATGCAAGGGATGCAAATGCAACTATTACATTAGCTTCCAATATTTACATGTCTTCGATCTTCATAATCATTATGGCCACCATCTTCCAATCTTGATCATCCACTATACTAATATTTACAAATAAATATCCATGGAAAATAGGGATACATCTCATGGGGGTGGGAACGGGCCATAAACCAAGCCCACTTTATAAATTGATAATTATTACAATCATTCAACACAAAATATCCTAGCATACACATAACAAATTGGGCTTGGGCTTTTGATCATCCTTCATGCATAATATCACATATCATACACCATCAATTAATTATCACAATAATTAATTGATCCAATATTATATATCTCGATCCAATCACTAATCGCCACGATTATAAACTAAATTAACAAAGTATACAAACACCTTTGTCTACTTTCAAATTAATTTATTTATAACCGAATTTCTTGTAAATCACCGTTTACTATAAATATTTAAAGTCGAACTTAAAATATTTATTTCATGAGAAAATATTTGCAACTTTTGTAATTTTAAACTTAAGGGCCCAAAAACTTATTTTTTCACCAAAAACATTTTGGCCCATTTAAAATTCACAAATATGTTAGCCATGCAATGGCCCAACAATTCAAGGCCCATGACACTTTGATATTCCAAAAAACTTTTGGAAACCCTAGTCGTCATCGCCGGATTCCGGCAACAAAAAAATTTTTTTTTTAATAGGGCTGTTCGGGCAGCCCCTCGGGCTGCCCTAGCTGCCCGAAATGGGCAGCCCCTCGGGCAGCCCGAGCTGCCCGAAGTTCCCCATATTAAGCCTCGGTTTTTGGTTGCAAAAAATACACTCATGCGGTTAGAAATTGATCTCAACATAATATCTTGTAATTGCTACACAAAATCGTAACCATAGCTCGGATACCACTTGAAAGGAAATCGGTTACGGTGAACGGAAGCGCAACGGAAGTTTAAAATTTATATTTTACTTCTCAACGGGATCTAGAAAGCTAGTACTTGTGTGGCCCTCAATGGTTCATTGATAAAACTAGTCGTGGGTTCACATCTCCATGTGATTCGGACTAAACATGTCCTTATTTGAGCATACCCCAATTGCTCCATTCTTACTTATCAACTCCTTGATAACAAGAACGTCAGAACTCAAGTCTGATAGTACCCGACAAATCATGTTAAACGCCTAGCAGCATCGCTTACATGATTCCCTAGGTATCAAATGATAGTGCCTGCAAGAACCATTCTATTATGGTTAACGTACTAGTACGGTCCCTTCAACTCATATATCCTGACCGATTCGACAACCATTGATATATCGAGAGTTGTCAATGAATCGATACTATGTGTCATGTCGTAGTTGCATCGATGGTGTAATCTAAGAAACCCCTTTCTTAATTACCACCATACTCTGATCAGAGATTTCAAATTTCATATACATGAGAACACATAGGATATCCATACCCGAAGGTAAGCGGTGAATCCCCGACTACAATGCATCGACTCCTATATGTTTCGACAAAACACCCAACCTTGCCACCTGATGACCCCATGAGAGTCGGTAAACAAGTCAAAGTGTAATTCTAGCACATAGAGTCTCAATGTTGTCCCGGGTCATAAGGACTAATGGTGTACAACCATAAACTAGGACTTTTCCACTCGATAACTGAGAACCACTTGGAAAGTCCTTTATGGAGGGTTGTTCAGTGCACTCTACAAGGAGCACCTATCTGCATGCTCGGATATCACAATGTCCCCTACAAATGAAACATGGTACTCACATCGCAGATACTAGTCTCGAACTCGAGCGGCCTATATCCTTCTTAGCGGCGGCTGAATCGACTAGGAACTGTTTAGAATATACAGTATTCCAAATATGAGTTTCATGATACTCATCATATGAGCATCTCATATTCTTTCTACTATTTGTATATTCAAGGGCTTTATCTATGCAACTAGCATGGGTATACAGATAAAGATTTGCCAAAACAATAATTTCAAATATTATTAAAATAAAGACTGCTTATACATAGAGTTTCATTTTGAACACTCGGCCAACACTTGGCTCGACGGGCACCTACTCTAACACTCCTTCACACCTAAAACAGTTGATATCTCTAGAACAATTAATAGGAGTTTCAGATTTACCTTGCACTCCTTGTTTAGGCGTTTCTTTCTTAATTTCTACTTTGGGCTTGGCCACCATCGTGCCTTCTTCACATGTAACTGTAGAGGCCAAAATCATTACACGTAAAACCAATGCATTTATTTAAATTATTAAATTATTTATTTAAGATTAAAATGATTTTTAGCAATGCATGATTTATTCATTTGCATTATTTTAAATTATTTATGTTTATGTGATGCACGTTAAAATATTTCTCGAGTTTCATATTTCAGGAGATTATTCGCTGCGGGATCGAGGAAAAGAGAACGACGATGATTTTGGCAATTTTAAAATGTGATATTTTATTTTAAGTTAGGATTGGGGCATTTTAAATGATTTATTTAATTTTTAACATTTTAAAACCTAAATTATTTATTTAGTGATTTCAGGATTTTTAAAACTTTTAAAGTTTAGCAAGTGTGATTTTATTTTAAATTAAGGGATTTTATTAGAGGTGAGTAGGGAGTTAGTATTTTAATTACCTTGCTAATTATGTAATTAAGCAAATTTATTCTCCCTAATTACCTAAACTCACGCACACACACTACTAACACACACACATACACGCCTATGCACACACCCACACAATTCATTCCATATCCTTTCATTTATTTCAGAGCAAAGTTTAGGGTTCTTAAATTTATCGGCAGCCGCCCCCTTTCCCTTCATTTTTCCAGCAATTTTCGTTAGTTTTCTTCACGAAAATAGAGCCACAAATTGTTCCAGATCAACCTCGCACCGTTTCCGCTTCGGTATCACCGTATCGTGAGTTCTAAATATCAGCATGATCAGGGACCAATTCACCCGGTAAAGCATGACCGGGAATCTCATGTATGTGGCAGTGGATTTTTCCTGTCAGCCCAGTACTGTGGTTTAGTCTGATCAGGCGCATTTATGTATGGGTCACTTGCTTTGAAATATATCTCTACACTAAATGATGTTATGTATGCTCAAGTATGTATGATGGAACTATGTTTAAGAAAAGTTATATGATGATGACACGTATATGTTTATGCTATTACGTTCAAGTTTCAAGTATGTTTATGCTATTACGTTCAAGTTTCAAGTATGTAAGCCCTACTTTAAAGATGCATGTGGTTTTATTATGTAGTACTTTCTATCTCCAGTTAATACATGTTGAGTCTTTAGACTCACTAGACTTGATCGATGCAGGTGGGATGAATTTGAGGAGACGAGGGGTGGGGACCAATGAGCCGGCTTGGACTGCGCGGGAGGCTAAACCCGAGGACCGCCCATGTTTTAAGATTTTATGCATGACGATTTTAATACTCTGATTTCACGTTATGGTTTACGATGCTTAAAGAAGTGTTTTTCTTAGGAAAAATTTATTTGTGATATCTTTTATTGCAAATATTTTGGATGAATAGTTTATTGATGATAGAAATTTGAAAGTTTATTTTGTATTTAAGAAATTTTTTTTTCCGCAAATTTTAAATAGTATAAAAGTACGTTACGTTACAATGACAACGTTCGAACACCAAGATGTTGATGCATTCCCAATTTGATTGGTGCGGCCAACTCCTCGCCTCTTAAGTTGTTGCTCTACCTTGATGGCCATTTGCACCATCTCGTCTATATCCAAGTAATGCCTAAGCTCCACTTGATCTTGGATTTCCATGTTCAAACCACAAAGAAAACGTACCGTCGTCGCCTCGCTATCCTCCTCTATATTTTCCCTAATCATGACTACTTCCAACTCTTTACAGTATTCCTCGACACTCTTTAAGCCCTGCCTCAAAATTTGTAGCCTCTTAAACATATCTCGATAGTAGTGATTGGGCACAAACCTCTTCCTTATGATAGTTTTCATCTTCGCCCAAGTTTCTATAGGTCTCTCATTGCATCTTCTCTTATTGGTCACTAATTGATCCCATTAAATAAGTGCATAATCTACAAACTCAACAACTGACAACCTAACCTTTTTGAGTTCAGAGTATTGGTGACAATCGAAAACAAACTCAACTCGCTTCTCCCATTCTAAATAAGCCTCTGGGTCAGACTTACCTTGGAATGACGGGATCTTCATCTTAATGCTACCCATATTCCCATCTTCCTTACCACCATCATAGTACCTACCCCGTACGGCTTCTCCTTTTCCTCTCCCAAACCCTCTATCACCCTTATTCCTATCCCAATTCTCATTTTGTCATTCCTCATCTCCTCGCAAATCATATTCCTCCTCTTATTCTCCTCTACCCTCATCTTTAGGCTTAGATTTATTTTTACCAGTACTAACTTCAAGCCTACTCATCCTCTAATGTAACGGCTCCAACTCGTTCCTCATCATCCTAGAGAAATGACCGAACAATGCCTTCATTTGAACCTTAGACAACCCTTGGTTTGAATTATCTCCTACCTCCCTCTCCATTTTCCTTTCAGACTTTTTACCTGCAAGAAACGTTAGTAGAAAAACAAAATATTCCTCACCCGAATGCTCACGGTCACTCCAAAGAAAATTCGCTCGTCTCTCCTCTATTTTTTTGTCCTCTTCTCACATCAAATACTCACATGTCACTCCAGAAAAAATTCACTCGCACTCAAGTATTTTCACCCGAATTCAAGAGTTCCCCTCAGAGGTGCTCAAGCTTTGTATTTGTATATATCAAACAATTAAGTTCAACTCGTGAACAATTGTGATCGACTCACTTGGATTATGTAGACAAGAAATTTGAAATTTTTTTTGGACTATGACAGACACTTGAATATAATTCACAAAAAGGAATAGAACAAAATACCAAAAAAAATTTGTAGCAAATTTTCGGAATTTTTGTATTTATTTTTGGACTTTTCACAAGGATGAATGAACTCAAAAATCGGAAGAAAAAAATGACAAAATTTTCGAGAATCAAAGATTCACGAAAAGAAGAAGGAAACGATAAAACAAAACAGATCTGGAAATAAACGAAGGATTAACACATATATGAAAATTTAAGAACAAGATACTTAATTGAATTCAATGAGCCAAAGCTCTGATACCAAATTATATGAATCCTTGTATGAAAGAAAAGAAAACACGACTAATTAGAATCGGTCTCTCAATTAAATAACGAATAAGGATCATTTTTGTGTTGTCCCGACCTTTTGAATCAGGTATTGCGTGATATTCACCTCTAAACTATGAAAACTTATCAACAAATAGTCACAAGAAAATAATTGACACATGAACGAACCTTCAAAGAACCCGCCTTTGACAATCTGCATAAGAAATGGTCGACAAATGCCACAAAGTAAAACTTTGATAATTTTTGACTTTTGATAACATAGCAAAAAGCTTTTGGTTGTTTGAGAGAAAACTCAAGAACAATTCAATTTAATATTCAATAATCTAAAAAGTTGTGCAAATTCGTCCAAATATTGCTTACAAAATCAAAAGATATGAAAAGATAAGTTCTCAAATTATTTAGGACTCAAAATAAGGTAAATTTCTATTTTTCCGCCGGCGGAGCGCTGCGGCGCTAAACCAAGTAGCGCCTAGGCACTAAACATTCGGCTGGGACAGCCCATGGCGCTACAGGCATGCAAAGGTAGTGCCTAGGCGCTAGGAGCCTTCTTCTTAAAACTGAGGCACTTTTTTCCGGGCGCTGTGGCGCTGATCCACCCACATTACTCCGCACTTAGTAGCACCCATTTAACCTTCAAGATCACTCCTACGCAACACGACTCCTTTGAAGCTTCGAACCTTGCTTGCATGCTCCTCTCAACTGATTATGAATCCATGCAATGCTTCCTTGAATCTATTCATCCACCCCTCGTGATTGGTCCTTCCGGAAACTCTAAAGGATCACACGCTTTCCTCGGAGCTTGACATACCATGATCGCATCAGCATTGTTGTCAGGGATTCACCTCCCGCCTATAGATGAAAATATTATATGTGATACGATGAATTAATATTGCAAGGAGTTTCTAGACAGATCTAGACATGTGGTTTAGGAAAATATGTTTCCCAAGAAGAACATATGATATCACTATTATTACTCAAAGATATATTATATCGTTATCAAATTCATTCTCTCGATGTATCAATGGTTGATAATTTGATAGGGATATATGTGATGAAAATATCGTATTGTACGCTAACCAAAACTTAAAGTTGTTGCAAGCACAATTAGTGATACCTAGGAGATCATGGAGCGATGCTATTAGATGCTCTTACCATGTTACAATGGGTGCAATTAGACTTGAGTTCTGACATTCTTTATCAATGGTTGATGAAAGGAATGAGGATAATTAGGGCAAACCCGAATACGAATAAGTATTATTCCGAATCACATGAAGATGTGAACACACAACTAGCTGTATTCACGAACCATTAAAGGTCACACAAGTATTGGATTTTATGATACCATTGAGATAGTCAAGTTCAAGGAGTTGAATTTGACGACTGTAGTTTGATGAAGATCAAATGGATTGCTTATAAAAGAGTTTATAAGTTGGTTTCTTGTAACAAAAGATATGGAAGTTAACTTAACAACTAACTAAGTGAGATGAGTAAAACTTCCTGTTTTAGTGTAGGAGTTCACAAAACTGGCAGCTGCCAAAAATAGATCAATAAAAAATTTTGACTTTCAATTTTCAATTTTTATTATACGAACGAGATTTGTACTCTCGATGCATCGGTGCTGTCTGATCTTCGATCAATGTTATAACGTGTTCACAATTATTTATATAATAAATTTAGAATCTACTAATTAAATAATAATATTAGTAATTGTGACTACTAAGTGGAAAAATTTCATGAAACATTATAGAAAATTTTAAAATATATTAATTAATTAATTAAATAATTCAATAAAAGTCATTTAATTTAAATCATATATATATATATATATATATATATATTGTATTATCAAAATTGATAATATTTTTATTATGCATGATATTTTCAAGAGTAGAAAATATGTACATGAGAAAATAATGGAATTATTATATATTGATTTACAAGGATTCCTGATGTAACGTCCCGAAAATTTGGAGGTCCACGTGAACCACATGCATGCAAGATATTAAATTTCTTATGTATTTTAATTAAATTTTTTTAATTGCATGGATTGATTATGGTAGACATGTTTTACATGTTTAGAATGTAGTTTTCTATTCGAGATGCGAACGAGGAACGGAGACCGATGACTGAAAAATGGAAAATATTTTTATTTTAAGTAATTGTTTTTAATTATTTAAAATAAGAATGACGCTTTTTATTATTTTTGAAAATAAGGAGTTTTGAGATGATTTTATACGTCGGGAAGTAATTTTTATCGGTATTCGAATTTCAACAAAAATACGAACGTTTTGACAACCCGGCAAATAATTTCACAAACTTTACTAAATGAAATATTTCATTAAAGCACTAATGAGCTTATTAGGCCTAACTAATCTTGTTAATGGTTATTACTAATGTTTTAATTAAATTTAAATTACTAAACCCACCTCATAATTGAATCATTATTCACGCCTTCCTAACCCCTAAACAAATTGCAAGGACTCCTTTTCCCCACCATCACACGGCACACACAAGATTAATCAAGAGGAAAGCTTCAAAAATTCAAGGTAAAATCGCTCCAGGTTCCTCGTCGCCGTTCTTCGATTCGTCAACGAAAATTCGTGTGTTATATACGCAAGACACGTCATATTATTTCCTTTACTCATCATCACACCATAATATGTATTTAATTATGAATTGCATGAAAAACAAGTTATTCTTTTATTTATTTTCGTTTTTGTGCAAAACATAAATTTTAAAGTATGGTTTTTGATCCAAAAATTGTTGTTTTCATACATAAATTGGCTGCCATGATTAGAAATTGTTTAAAGGTTGTTTTTACATGATTCAAGGGTCCTAAGTCATACGATATAGGATGCACACGAGAATTGCACAAGATGGAACCGTAGCTTCAAGTTTTAAGGACCAAGGTTCGGTTTATTTGGTGAACCA
Source organism: Primulina tabacum (assembly GCF_025594145.1). Lineage (NCBI taxonomy): Eukaryota > Viridiplantae > Streptophyta > Magnoliopsida > Lamiales > Gesneriaceae > Primulina > Primulina tabacum. The sequence continues at coordinate 40,909,104 of NC_134551.1, forward strand.
CTGCATGGCTCGGCTTTGGCTTGACCAAGGCTGGGCTGGGACGTAGTTGGGCCAGGGGAGAATCCTAGCCACACTAGTTCTCGAGTTAGAGAGCTAGGGAAGAGTCCAAGCGCACGAGGACTCTTTCCCAAGCCACACGAGAGGTTGCTCGCAGGTGCAGCTGCGGTGCAAGGGACTTTGTGGTTCGGCCAGGGGGTTAGGGCTACGCTAGGCTAAGTCCCTAGAGTCCTAAGAGGGTGTACAAGGGTCTTGGTCAGGGTCTTGCACGGTGGTTAGTGTCACACTCTTACTCTATACTTGACATGATTACCATAATCAAAATAGGATTTTAATGTTATATATATATTATGAAGTAATTCAAACAAGGGGCATCACTTGACGGTGTATAAAAATTTTGGCATGATATCCGTACATTTTGTCTAAGCCAAAACTCATGCAATCCCATATATACACACTTATAACCATGTTTTCATATATAAACATACATTGTATCATCATAAATGTAGTGGAACTTGTTTCAAACCCTGACATAACATTTACTATAATACATATGCGGAAGCTATACAATAAGATGTCCAGGTTCTTGTCGAGGTAAGGCACGTCACAAGCATCCATTGGCGAATCGACATCCTATGTATCTTCCTTATCTGATCCCGTAATACATGAGCTATGTGAGTTTATAAAACTCAATAAGTTGGCACTTATACATATCAATATGCATAGAAAGAACGTACATATCAAGTCGTGATCAACAACGAATCTTTAAACAATGTCATATCATACCGTATATTCATGTTCATGTTTGTACATGAGCCTCATTAGTTGACCTGTACTACTGTGCTTCCTTTATTATATAGCTACTACTGTGTTGGACGTCAGGGAGCACCTTTGGCAGCCCCACGCCCCACAAACAAATATTGGCCAATAGGTTTGGTGGACTAAAAATCACCCATGATGTCAACAAGCTCTATATCATATAAAAATCAGTAATTTTCCTTTCATGTTCATGACATAGCACCCCTCATCAAAATTCATGAGTTTCTTTCATATTTAATACATAACAATGGAATATGGTGCTATGTTTTCATCAATAAACATACTAACAATGTACATATAGAGTTAATCAATGGGAAGCATTTGAAATCATAATATTACTCATGTATTACTTCAAGAACATGCCAAATTATAGTCCAAGCGTACGGATACTGGTTTCAGAAGATGTTTCTCGCTCCTATACTGTCAAATGTATCCATAATTCAATTACTATGTCTATACTAGGTGAAAGTTACCCCTCTACATGTAGAACAACTAAAAGATAAGAAAACTTACACCTTTAGGAAGTTCTTGTGATGGAGAACTAAGTTATAATTACAAAATAATGAAGAAAATGATGAAAGGAGCGTGTTTAGCTGTGAAATGAGGTTGTGAAATGGAAAAGGAAGTAGAAACTTATCTTTTCCTATGAAAGGCGGCGCTCGGGCGGTAGTTTTCTGCCGCTCGAGCACGGAACATTCTATCCAAGTACAGAATTTTTTGTGCACCGACGCGAGGGCGGTAATATCTTACTGTTCGGGCGCCACACATTCTGCCAATGCGCATAAGTTCGGCAAAGATTGCTCCAAAAACGTCTCTTCCCTTCATAATGTGAAAAATTGTTTAACATGAAATTGTAGCCTTATCTCTTGGCTTGAATCTACAATTGGTTTTATGTCATTTGAAGGTATGAGTAAAATGTTATTGTCAATCTACCAAAATGTGTTATTTTAGGAATGACGATACATACGACACAATTCGAGGCGCTTTTGCCTTGTAATCCACAATGATTTGGACAAAACACAAAATATGAAAGTTGTAACCTTATATCTTAGCTTTCTAATGGTTATAGCATCACATAATTTGGATAAATATTCTAATTATTATGCTAAAACCCGTAAAAACTGTCATATTTTCATCTCATTTCCTACAAACTTTATTACACTACTTCTACCTACACATCTTACTATCACTATTAAAACACATATTCATTCTCAATACACCATGGACAATCTAGAAATCATATTCAATCTCAATATCGAAACCTCAATCAACATGTAAAACATAATGAGCTAAATAACTACATATTAAATGACATAAACGCCTTATTATCATTTGTACGAGTAACCGGGCATTACAATTCTCCCCTCCTTCAAAGAATTTTGTCCTCGAAATCTGACGTACCATGTAGTTCAGGATATCTTGGTTGAATTTCGTCTTCTCGTTCCCAAGTTGCTTTTTCGATTGTATGGTTGTGCCATAATAGTTTCACTAAGGGTATTTTCTTGGCTCGTAACACTTTTGATTTTCCGTCGAGGATTTGGACCGGCTGTTCTTCATACGAGATATTCGATGCAAGCTCCAATGGTTCGTAATGAAGAATATGAGAAGGATTGGTCAAATATTTCCGTAGCAAGGATACATGAAAAACATTATGAACATTTGATAAGTTCGGTGGTAAAGCAACTCGGTAGGCCCTGTCTCCTATTCTGTCCAAGATCTCAAATGGACCGATATATCTTGGACTTAATTTTCCTTTCTTACCGAAACGCATAATGCCCTTCAATGGTGATATTTTTACAAATACATGGTCACCGACTTGAAATTCCAATTGACGACGTTGCACATCAGCGTAACTTTTTTGTCGGCTCTGGGCAGTGTGCATTCTTTCTCTAATCTTGGTCACCAATTATGCTATCTGTTGCACCAATTCAGGACCTAATAACTTTCTTTCTCCTACTTCATCCCAATGTACTGGAGATCGACATTTTCTACCATATAATCTAGTATATGGTGCCATTCCAATGCTTGACTGATAACTATTGTTATATGTAAACTCGGCCAACGATAGTTTACTGTCCCAACTACCTGGGAAATCAATAGTACAGGCCCTCAACATATCTTCTAATATTTGATTTACTCGTTCTAATTGCCCGTCAGTTTTGAGTTCCCATAGCATGATGTAAACTTTTACAAAATGCAGACGTAAATTTGGGATCTCTATCAGATACAATGGACACTAGGATGCTATGAAGTCTTACTATTTCTTTGATGTATTCTTCAGCATATTGATTCAACGTGTATGTGGTCTTCACCAGAAGAAAGTGAGCTGATTTCGTAATTCGATCCACAATAACCCATATAACATTTAATCCTTTTTGTGTTCTTGGCAAACCAAGAATGAAATCCATCGTAACATGTTCCCATTTCCACTCAGGAATGGATAATGGTTTCAGCAGTCCTGTTGGTCTTTGATGTTCAGTCTTGACCTGTTGACAAGTTAGACATTGTGCAACAAATTGAGCAATGTCCTTTTTCATACCTGGCTACCAAAATAATGGTTTCAAATCATTGTACATTTTTGTGCCTCCAGGTTGGATCGAGTATGTTGTAGAATGTGCATCTATAAGAATATCGGTTATGATTGTTCCTTGTTTTGTCACACACAATCTACCTCAATATGTCCACATTCGTTTCCCATTCAATTCAAAGTTCAAATTTCCTTTTTCTCCAGCCCGCTGTCTCAGTTGTTGTAATTCATTATCTGCACTTTGTTCGGCCTTGATCCTGTCTGCAAGTGTTGGTCGAACCATGAGGGATGATAACTGGATTGTAGCTCCCTTTGGAATAACATCAATCATCAAGTTCTGTAAATCCCATAAGATTTGTTCCTGTACTTGTATTGCGGCAATAGAACTGGATTTCCAACTTAATGCATCTGCAACAACATTGGCTTTAACGAGATGATAATTAATAACACAATCTTAATCTTTGCACCAATTCCATCCAACGTCGTTGTCTCATATTCAGTTCTTTTTGCGTGAATAAAATTTTCAAACTCTTGTGGTCCGTTTATATTTCATACCGTTCACCATACAGATAATGACGCCATATTTTCAACGCAAATACCACTGCTGCCAGTTCTAAATCATGTGTGGGATAGTTCTTTTCATATTCTTTCAATTGTCTTGAGGCATAAGAAATGACCTTCCCGTGCTGCATTAAAACTGCTCCTAAAACTTGTTTCGAAGCATCACTGTATACCACAAAATCTTCTGGTCCTTCTGGTTTAGCAAGGAACAGTGCTAATGCCAATTTTGTCTTTAACACTTGGAAACTGTGATCACATGCTTTGTTCCATAAAAATTTCACATTCTTTCGTGTTAAAGTAGTCAAAGGCAATGCTATTTTAGAAAATCCCGCTATAAACTGACGATAATAACCAGTTAACCCAAGAAAACTACGTACCTCTGTAACAGTAGTTGGTCGTAGCCAGTTATTAACAGCTTCAATCTTGCTTGGATCCACAGATATGCCCTCTTTTGAGATGCTATGCCTCAAGAATGCTACTTGTTCAAGCCAAAACTCGCATTTCTTCCATTTAGCATATAAATGTTTATCTTTCAAAGTCTACAAAACTAGTTTCAGATTACCTCGATGCTCTTCTACAGTTCGTGAGTAGATGAGAATATCATCTATAAACACAATCACGAACTTGTCAAAAAATGGCTTGAAAATTATGTTCATTAAATCCATAAAAGCAGCGGGTGCATTCATTAGTCCGAATCGCATTACAAGAAATTCATAATGCCCATACCTCGTTCGGAAGGCAGTCTTTGAGATATCATCTGTCTTTACTTTTAGTTGATGATAGCTTAATCGTAAATCAATATTTGAAAAGATAGCAGCTCCTTGTAATTGATCAAACAAATCATCAATCCTGGGGAGTGGATATCTATTCTTGATTGTCACTTTGTTCAACTTCCTATAATCAATACATAGATGAAGGGTACCATCTTTCTTCTTCACAAATAAAACAGGTACACCCCACGGTGAAAAGCTCGGTCTAATAAACCCTTTATCAAGTAACTCCTGTAACTGTTCTTTTAATTCTTTCATTTCTGTAGGGATAATCGATAAGGGGCTTTTGAAGGATGAGTTCCCGTCACAACATCAATCACAAATTCGATCTCTCTATCTTGGGGTAAGCCTGTTACATCATCAGTAAATACCTCTAGAAATTCACAAACAACATCTGTATCTTTTAATTCACGAACAGGTGAGTCAATAGTTAACACAGATGCTAAATATCCTTGATACCCCTTCTGTAGTAATTTACAAGCCTTCATAAAAGAAATTATCCGAAGAGATAAGGATATACCTGCACTTGCTACTGTGAATGGTTCAGCTCCTAATGGTGCAAACTTGATCTTCTTCATGCCACAGTCAATAGTAACTACGTACTTCGAGAGCCAATCCATTCCCGGTATCACATCAAAATCAGTCATGTTCAGAACTATCAAATTCGGATACATCTGATGGCCTTGGACATATATTGTACACCCTCATACAATCTGATATGTCTGTAATTCTTCCCCAGAAGGTAAGGCTATGGTGAGTTGTGTCTCTGTTGTACTTGCTGTAATGCCCAGTCTTCTTACAAACGTTTCCGAAATAAAGGAATGCGTGGCTCCTGAGTCTAGTAAAACAATAGCAGTAATACCAGAAATCAAGAACATACATGTGATCATCGATGTATCTACATCCACTTCCTCTTTGGTCATGGAGAAAAGGTGTCCCTGTGCTTTCTCAGAACTTTCTGGACAGTTCCTGGCGAGATGCCCAGGATTTTTGCAACGATAACAAACATTGGAACCTTGCATACATTCACCTCCTTTGAGTTTGCCAGATTTAGGACAAGGTGGTATGTCTTGTTCTTTACGTGGAGGGGGACCATTACCATGGGGTTCCTCTGGTCGAGTACCTTTATTATCGATCTTTTTGCTTTGTCTTGTTGCTTGGCTCCTTTGAAAGTACTGCTGCCTTTGCTGTTGTCTGTCTCTGTCAGTATCTTGTTCATCCTGTTCATCCATAAGCGCTCTTTCCATTATCTCTCCAAAGGTAACAACTTTCGACATCCGTACGTCTCGTTTAATTTTAGAGTGAAGTCCCCGTATGAAGTGTTCACCCTTCCTTGTGTCATCCTGTGCAATATATGGTACATATTGGACTCCAGCCTCGAATTGTTGTATGTATTCAGTCATTGACATGGTTCCTTGTTTCAGATTAAGGAAATCACTTGCTTTCTTGGCTCGTACATCTTTGCCAAAATATTTGTTGTAAAACATGGATTTAAATGTATCTCACGTCAATGGTATAGCAGATAATACCACCATTGCACTCTCCCACCATATCCTTGCATGTTTTTCAACAAAAAGATACCACAAGTTACTTTCTCAGTATCTTCCACATGAAGGTAGGAGAAGATGGACTCCAATGACTTAATCCATTCTTTTGCTACTGCCGGATCGGTGCTTCCCACTAATTCAGGAGGATTCAGACGTCGAAAGCGATCATATACATCCGTCTAAACAGGCCCTTGTCTGGGTAGCATGGCTTGTACTTGTGTCTGCTCATGTGTTGTCCACTGCATTTCAAGTAATTGTTGTATTTGGTACCCATAAACTTTCGCTTGTTGTTGGAGCAGCTGAGAAAAACCATCTGTAGGTCGTGGCGCACTGCCTTTACCCTCGACTACTGGGGCCTTGCCCTTAGAAGACTTTTCTTGATGTACCTTACGTTTAGGTGGTATCGTCGTTTATCTTAACCTACATGTAGGTTACGTAAAAGCACATAACTTAGCATAAACTATGGAATACAAAGATACTTACTTGCCGAATTTCCCATGTATGGATGAAGTGCAGTGTCTTCCCTGTCGAAGAACCTTGGGCTCTGATACCACTCTTAAATGTCACACCCTTACTCTATACTTGACATGATTACCATAATCAAAATAGGATTTTAATGTTATATCTATATTATGAAGTAATTCAAACAAGGGACATCACTTGACGGTGTATAAAAATTTTGGCATGATGTCCCTACATTTTGTCTAAGCCAAAACTCAAGAAATACAATATATACACACTTATAAACACGTTCTCATATAAAAACATACATTGTATCATCATACATATAGTGGAACTTGTTTCAAACACGGACATAACATTTACTACAATACATATGCGGAAGCTACACAATAAGATGTCCAGGTTCTTGTCGAGGTGAGGCACATCACAAGCATCCATTGGCGAATCGGCATCCTATGTATCTTCATTACCTGATCCTGTAATACATAAGCTATGTGATTTTATAAAACTCAATAAGTTGGCACTTATACATATCAATATGCATAGAAAGAACGTACATTTCAAGTCGTGATAAAAAATTAATCTTTAAACAAATTCATATCATACCGTATATTCATGTTCAGGTTTGTACTTGAGCCTCATTAGTCGACCTGTACTATTGTGCTTGTTTTATTATATAGCTACTACTGTGTTGGACGTCAGGGAGCACTTTTGGCAGCCCCACGCCCCATGAACATATATTGGCCAATAGGTTTGGTGAACTTCAAACCAACCATGATGTCAACAAGCTCTATATCATATAAAAAACAGTCATTTTCCTTTCTTGTTCATGACATAGCACCCATCTTCAATATTCATGAGTTCCTTTCATATTTAATACATAACAATGAAATATGGTGCTATGTTTTCATCAATAAACATACTAGCAATGTACATATAGCAATAATCAATGGGAAGCAGTTGAAATCATAATATTACTCATGTATTACTTCAAGAACATGCCAACTTACAGTCCAAGCGTACAAATACTGGTTTCAGAAGATGTTTCTCGCTCCTATATTATCAAATGTATTGATAATTCAATTACTATGTCTATACTAGGTGAAAGTTACTCCTCTACATGTAGCACAACTAAAAAGAAGAAAACTTACACCCTTAGGAAGTTTTTGTGATGGAAAACTAAGTTCTAACTTCAAAATAATGAAGGAAAGGATGAAAGGAGCTCTTGGAGGAAGATTTCTTTGATATCTTTCATTTTTAGCTGTGAAATGAGGTTTTGGAATAGTAACGAAACTCAAGGAAGTCGAAACTTATCTTTTCCTATGAAAGGCGGCGCTCGCGCAGTAGTTTTCTACCGCTCGAGCACGGAACATTCTGTCCAAGTACAGAATTTTTTGTGCACCCGCTCTCGAGCGGTAATATCTTAGCGCTCGGGCGCCACACATTCTGCCACTGCGCATAAGTTCGGTAAAGATTGCTCCAGAAACGTCTTTTCCCTTCATAATCCAAAAAAGTGTAAACATGAAAGTTGTTGCCGTCTTGGCTTGAATCTCCAATTAGTTTCATGTCATTTGGAGGTTGGAATAAAAAGTTATGGTCAATCTACCAAAATGTGTCATTTTAGGAATGACGATACAAACGACACAATTCGGGGTGCTTTTGGCTTGTCTTCCACAATGATTTGGACAAAACGCAAAACATGAAAGTTGTAACCTTATATCTTAGTTTTCTAATTGTTATGGCCTCACATAATTTGGATAAATATTCTAATTATTATGTTAAAACACGCAAAAACGTCCATATTTTCATCTCATTTCCTACCAACTTCATTACACTACTTCTACCTACACATCTTACTATCACTATTAAAACACATATTCATTCTCAATAAACTATGGATAATCTAGAAATCATATTCAATCTCAATATCGATACTTCAATCAATATGTAAAACATAATGAGCTAAATAACTACATATTAAATGACATAAACGCCTTATTATCATTTGTACGAGTATCCGGGCATTACAGTTAGGGTCCTAGGCGAGTTCTAAGTGTCCTAAGGCAAGGAGAGTTCCTAGAGGGTCTTGGGCCAGGGGTCTAGGCTGGTCGGTCAAGGTTCTGAGAGGGTTCACAAGGGGCTAGGGTTGGTGATGGCTCGAGGGCGAGGGTTCTGGTTGGGGCGCGAAGAATCATTGGCTGCTAGGATTCTCGGCCTCTACACTAGGTTAGTGCAGGAAGTTGGGCGTTGGTTAGGGTCGAGTCCTAGTGGTCCTATGGGTCCAGTAGGGTCCGTAGAGGGTCTGGTCCGCAGATGGATCAGGGTGGTTCGGGCTTGGCTCGGTGAAAAAGTGATAATAGCTCGAGGGTTTAGTGCATGGTTCGAAGCTAGGGTTATGTTGGCTAGGGTTTGAAACATGGTTCAATGAGGGTCGAATCATTGTTCACGAGGGCTAAATAAATATTAAAAGTCTATGTTTTAAATTTGAGAATTTTATATTAAAGTTCGAATTGATTCGGGATTAAACACATTAATAAGTTATAATTAATGAATAAATACAAAGCCATCGATTTAAGCTAAATAAAAATATGTGAAAATTTTTGTAAGCTTAAATAATTATTTGGGATGGTCTAGAGTTAACGGAAATAAGAAAAAGTCAAAATCGTGGAATTTTTACATCTGGGGTAAAACAGTAATTTTACACCCGAAAAAAATTATTAAACGTCATGGCAGTGCCCGGAATGCTGTAAAAAATGTTAATATGATTATTTTAAAAGTTTATGGAATTTTATGATGTAAACGTTAAAAGATATGTTGTATGCTTGGTTTAAAAGAAAAATAATTTTTATATGCATGTATTTTATGAAGTGATGAGAATATGAAATGTTGAAGGATGTGAAGTAATTGTGACTAATACGAATACGATGATATGTTAATACGCAAGGCCAAGGCTCAGTTGACGGGTGAGAGTGTCACTGATGTCCCCGCCATCCAGTACTGTGGTTACATGTAGATGGATCCATCGCCCCAATATGAATACAAAAGTCACAATTAACGATCTGAATTCAACGAAGAATGAATACGTATACGTATATGATGAATATGAATATGTTGATGATGCTATGAATATGAATATGTTTATGTTGATATGAAAATGTTACTTTACGTAAAAGTATTTTCATTGTTGCATGTGATCTATATACGTATTATTCGTTATCAAAAATATGGTTTGCTGAGTTTTTAGACTCACTAGGTATGATTGATGTAGGTGTTTATGATAATAGTGGTAATGGATGTTTTCATGGTTGATCTGACTGGACTGAAGATGCACATAACCCGAGGATCAACGCTAGTAGTTTTCACCGCTTATGTTTATGATTTATTAATAAATATTTTTACGACTTTGATTTATGTTTTGAGTGGTTTTTGAGAGGAATATAGAGTTGGCATTATTTTTAAATATTGCTTTTGGGATTGGTAAAACGTTGGACAATTTTATGCTTTAAACTATTTTCTTTGATTGTCAAACATAGTTGGTTGTTTTATTCTTAAAATGATGTTAAAAATATTTTATAAATTTTTCTATGTGTTCGGCTAATTCTTAGAGGTTTTTTTTAAAAAAATTTCTAGTACTTTTTAAGAAAACGAGTAGTGGACATTTCACTTGATCTGATCAAATTTAAAATTTATAAATATTTCATTAAGAGTTATATAAAATAACATAACTTTTGCACCCCAAAATTTTGTGCAACAAATTTTTTTCCTTCTAGAATCCACACAGAATTTCGGCCAACTCAATTTTTGAAGGAATAAAAATCCACCAACCTTATTCCAATGTGCCGCCGCATCGTCGTCGGATTTTTAAAATTCCCGCAATTCAATCTCGACAAAAACTTCATTTAGATCTAAAATGCCTCTAACTCAATTTTCTTTAAAATAGAATAGATTTTTTTTAAAAAATCTTATAACAATGGCCGAAACCTATACATATATATATATATACACTTTTTTGCACCATTAAAATAAACTCAACATTTATTTTATTCAAAACTCATAACTGCAGTAAAATTCATAAAATCGTAAACGTCAAACCAAACTTAAAACTAACATTTTTTTTTCAAAAGTAGCATAATTACATAATCCTCTCAAAAACCACTCATACTTCAAAAAGTCATCAAAATCTTTAAAGTACTGTGAAATCATGACCGTGCGGAAAAACTAGTAAATGTCCTCGGGTTAGTGCACTATCCGCCCAGCCAGTTAAGTCATCCAACCCTCCTATCTCAACATCAAAATCCTCACATGCATCATTCACACCTAGTGAGTCTATTGACTCATCAAGCCTTAACCATAGTAAAAAGTAATACGTATATATCCACAAGCAACAGTGAAAATACTTTTAATAAATAATCATGACATGCATAAATTTAAACATTTTCTTTCATCATAAACTTTTTCTATCATCATAAACATATACATATACATATACATTTCCTTTTGCGTGAAATACATTCGTTAATTGTGATCGTCCTTTCATCTTTCGGTCAATTGATCAATCTCAATGTAACCATGTGAAAGGTCTCCCTCTACTTTTTAACTTTATAATTCTACTAAATATTTTTTTTAAACATCGATTTTCAAAATTAACCATTAAAATAACTTAACATTTCCATAAATCAAATAGTTTAACATTTAAAATCTCAAGTGCATAAAACAATCCCTAAATCGTCAACTAACAAAATTCAACTCCAATCTTTAACATGATCATCCTACTTCAAAATAAAGCATAAAAATCTCTAATAAAATCATTAAAAAAAATCTTTAAACTTTTCCTATCAATCTAATACGGAAAATAAATAGCCCTCGGGAGTGTACTACCGGACTCGATCCACTCTAGCATCAACGCCTCCCTCAATAACATCATCGCCTGCAACATTCAAACCTAGTAAGTCTAATGCCTCCGCACGTTCTAAATATGAATAGCAAATAATACATATAGAAGAAAATGCATTGAAAATCATACTTTTATTTAAAATAAATTTGTAAGCATAAATAAATCGTAAAATCATAAATTCATAAAATCGTATAGCTTTCAATCATTTATTATTTTTGGTGACTTTTTATCTTTGAAAGTGACTAGTCTTTATTCTCAGGTCGACCGATCAGTCTTAGCTCACCATTACGCATGAGGACGGGCACTAGGTACTGACGTAAAATAGAAATGCGATCGTGGAGTCTTCTCCCTTAAACAGGTTCTCTCTAGGACTTTTACCTCAAGATATTCCCAAAAATCATATATCGTATCCTCTTTGTCACAGTCAATTCATATCCTTCGAATTATTTTTCTTTTTCCTTTTTAAAGCATAAAATACCATGACTTTCCAAAAATAACATTTTAACAGTTTACCATAAATCATAAAATATCATATTTTAATCAAAATCATCATAATATATCATCTAACATGCATTATGATTTTATGACTCTTCGGGATTGTAAGGTCCAAAATTTAAACGACGTAACCCAACTGAATGCAAATCTAGGAAATATGAAAAATAAGTAGTTAATTGATTTAATTGCTTAATTAATTATGTGTCATGCATAATTATATGTTAAATAGGATTTTATTATCTTTATGCATAAAACTGTATTTTTAAGGATTATTCAAGTTGCGATCGAATAACGGAGACCGAGGGCGGAAAAACGTAAAATGTTTTATTAAATAATTGTTTTTAATTCTTAAATATATGATTGTGGGTTTTTCTTATTTTTGAAAATAAGGGGTTTTGAGATGATTTAATACGCCGGGACATAAAATTTATAGGTGTTGATTTTTCAACAAAAATGCTAACTTTTTGGCAACCCGGCTATTTAATTCACAAACTTATTTTAACCAAAACTATTTTAATATTTTAATTAAATCCTAATTAAGACTAATGGGCCTAAATTGTTGGCTTAATAGGCCTAAAGCCTTGTTAGTGTTTAATTAGTATTTAATGTGCAAAACTCATCCTAAACCCACACTTTATTCACGCCCACTTTTCTGAAATTGCATACAAATCACACGGCACACAACATCATCAATATTGAAGGGAAAAAATCGAGAAATCTCAAGGAAATTCAAAGCCAAGGTCTTGCTCCGTTCTTTGCCGTCGTCAACGAACGATCGTGCGTTAAATACGCAAAGGCACGCCTATCCTTTCCTTTAAAACATCATCACACCATAGTATTTGTTTATGCATGATTTTTTTTTAGAAGAACATAGCACCAAGTTAAATTTTCGTAACTATATGCTTATGTGTTCTAAATTGGTGTTTTCAATTTCCAAAATCATGTTTTATATGTGTAAAAGGGGCTGCCATGATGAGGACATGCTTAGACGACATTGTTTTACGTGAGGGTAGGGTCTTAAAATAAGCCCCAAACATGCACAAAACTGAACACACAAAGCTTGAAGCATGTTGCTGTCATGGGAAAAACTTCGGTTTTTGTCTTCACGGCTATGCATGGTGTTGGCTCCTGTCTTCACGGTACGTTACACTAGGACTCAAGCTAAGGGGCTTGGGAGGAGTCCTTGATAACTAGGACTCCTACTCGAGAGATGTCATGAGGGGCGCGCAGGGTTCAGCGCTTGCTCGGGGCGTGGGGGCTTGGCCTGTGGTTCGATAGATGGGCCTGAGTGAGTCCTTAGGGTCCTAAGTAGGTGCGAATTAGGTGGGTTTAGGAGTTGGGCTCGCTGGTAGGGTCCTGCAAACTAGAACAAGAGTCCTTGTCCATGAGGAAGTCTCAGCTAGCTTATGTTAGGGGTTGGGCGCTTCGGTTTTGAGTTAGGGAAGGTTTCTATGGGATCCAAGGGTCCAATAGGGTACTCTAGTGTGTTGGTCAAAGTTTGGATCAACATGGTTTGGGGGTGACTCGAGAAAATCGAAAGATGGCTCGGGGTCGAAGTTTATGTGTCATATTAGGGTTTTTAAACTTAAGAAAGTTGAAGAATGGCTCACGGGGGTCAAGTCGTGGTTCATGGGGGCTAAAATAATATAAAAAGAGTAAATTTAGAATTTAGAAATTTTATATTAAAGTTTGGGATTTTTCGTAATTAAAACGCCTTCAAAACATCTAATTACGAATTAATTAAAAAGTCTAGTTTTAAGCTAAATAAAATTATGGAAATTTTAATTTAAGCTTAAATAATTATGTGGGACATGTTAGAGTCAAAGAAATCAATAAAAATTCAAAAGCGTAAAATGTCACGTCCAGGGGTAAAACGGTCTTTTTACACCGAAAATTAGTAAATGTCATGACAGTGCCCTATTTGCTGTTTTATATGCTAATGATTATTTCACATGTTTATGAATTTTTATATGTTGAAATAATGATTTTTAAATGTTCATAAATTATTAAGTTTTAAATTAGACATTTAAAAGATATGTTGCATGCTTGTTTCAAAATAAAATGATATTGTATGCATGTTTTTATTAAGTGATGGAAATACGACATGTTGAAGGATTGTGACTACTACATGTTGGAGATATCGTGAGGGTTATGGTCCCAGTGAGAGCCCGACAATCGTGTTTCCTTGGATACGGATAAGAATACGAATACGAATACGAATATGTTAATACGTTGGCCAGAGCCCAGTTGACCGGTGAGAGTGTCGCTGGTGTCCCTCGCCGCCAAGTAATGTGGTTTTCTCTAGATGGATCCATCGCCCAATACGATCAAGAATACAAGTCACAATAACGATCTGAATTCAACAAACACGAACACGAATATGAATATGAATATGGATATGAATATGAATATTTTTAGATGATTATGTTTATGAAAATGTTTAAGTTTAAAGTTTATGCATTATCACGAAAATGATATTTTAAGTAAAAGTGTTTTTCACTGTTATATGTTAACTGTATTACGTATTACTTGTTATCAAAATATATGATGTGTTGAGTCTTTAGACTCACTAGGTGTGTATGATGCATGTGATATAAATAACTATGATATTGGAGGCCTTGATGGGTGACTTGCTGGACTGTCGGTGCACATAACCCGAGGACCAGCGCTTCTATTTTCCATGAATAAGTTTTGATTTTAAGTTACAGATTTTTACGACATTTTATTTATGCTTTTTGAGAGATTTTGAGTGGTTTAATATGTGCTACACTTTTCAACATTTATTTTTCTTTAGGTTTGGTAAAACGTTTTACGATTTATGGTTTTTACTATTTCCCTTTGGATTTTCAAATACTTGTTGGATGGTTTATTTTAAAATGGGAAAAATGTATTTTTATGTATATGTATATGTATCGGCCGATAGTTGTAGTGTTTTAAAAAAAAAATTCTAGTACTTTTTAAGAAAACGAATAAGCAGACGTTTCAGTTGGTATCAGAGCAATGGTTCTGTAAAGGGTTGTGCCACCATCAGTGCCGGGAAGCTCCGTCGTCAAGCCTCAATTTGTAAGTTTTACATGCTTTATATAATTTAATATGATGTTACCTGCATGATGACATGAATAATATGTTTACGATTACATGTTTACTAGCTTTTTGGGGTTTTATGCTTTGCATGCTTAAATTGCTAAATGAGTTAGGATATGTCACATGATTAGAGAACTTAGATTTAAATGCATGTTGGTTACGTTAGAATTTGGAAAATGTTCAGATAAAATGCCTCCTAGAAGTGCCCCCGTTATTGAAAATCAAGCCGAAAATAGTGTGAACCGTTGAGGGAATGCACCACCACCCCCTCCTCCAAGGGATCCTGCTACTCGTGCATTAGAGGGGATGGCTCGTCTCTTCGAGAAACAGATACAGCAGCAGCAATTACAACAGCAACAACTATAGTAGCAGTTACAGCAGATGCAGCAGCAGCCACCTAGACCACAGCATGATATTTATGATCAGGTCCGGAGGCTAGGGCCGAAGGAATTTTTCGGCACTACCGATCTTTTTGCTGCTGAGGGTTGGATTCGTTAACTTGAGGTATAATTTCGCTATCTGGATATGGGGGATACGGATCGTGTGAGGTGTACTATTTATCTATTCAGGGATGACGCTTCTTTATGGGGGGAAGGAGCCGAGCCTGGTGTTGACCTTGCTACACTCACTTGGGCTCAAATCAAGACAAAATTCTATGAGAAATATTTTATTGCTGATGTCAGAAGTCGACTAAAGAGGGAATTTATGACTCTCCGTCAGGGAGACGCTACTGTTGCTGAATTCCTGAAGAAGTTTGATAGGGGTTGTCACTTTGTACCCCTTATTGCCAGGGATGCGGAAGAAAAACTTAGACACCTTATGGATGGCCTGCGACCTACTATACGGAATAATATTACGATGATGCGTCCGTTAGATTATGCTACTGCAGTTACCTATGCATATCAGGCTGAGCAAGATTTGAAGGACATTGACTTTGAGTTACAGCGTAAGAGGCAACAACACCAGAATAATAATCAGCCTAACAAGAAGCCATATACGGGTCCTCCTAGACCTCAAGGGCCTCCAAAGCCCCAAGGTCAAGTCAAGAAGCAAGGACAGCAAAATCCGCCACCTGCAGCACCAAAACCTGCAGAAGCACAGCCATGCAAGAAGTGCAATCGACTACACTATGGGCCATGTGTGTGGGGTACTTATAGGTGTTTCATATGCAAGGAAGAAGGGCACAAAGCAGCTGACTGCCCAAAGAAGAATGAACCTACTATGGGACGAGCATGTGGTATGAATGCCGAGGAAGCTGAAGAGGAGGCAGACACTATGCTCATCACGGGTGACCTAGTCATTTAACATTTTTATTGCTTTCATTTGCATGAAATGTTAAATTGGTTATTAGAATTGAATTGAGAACAAGATCTAACCTAGTGGAATTTAGGTTGCATGTTCTACCTTAGTTGGATATAAGTTATTATTTTAGAAACCATAGAAAATGATGTTAATTTTGTGCCATATTTTATGGATTATTTGATTCCAAATAAAAATTTGAGGGCCAAAATTTAAAGAAAATCATAACTAAGGGGTTTTATAAGGGTATCGAAATTATTGGGGTTATAAGTGCAATTTTCGAGAATTTGATGGCTAAAAAAAATTTCGAAAATTTAAGGGACCGAAATGCAATAATTCGAAAGATAAGGGGCCTAAGTGCAAAGTCTAAATTCTTAAGGGTCAAAAATGTAATTCTCGAAACATAAGGGGCTAAATCAGAATTTTCGAAATAATATAAGGCTTAAATTGTAAATATTCGAAAAAATAGGGACTAGAAAGCAAGTTTCAAAAAAAAATTGAAGGATTAAAATGCAATTTTTCAAGAAATGCTTAAATTCAACATATGCAAGCTTCACCTAACCTTTGGGAAATTAATGATAGTAAATCCTTAAGCTTCAACACGAAAAGATTTTAAAGACGTTTTCGCCGCAGGAAGGATTATCATTCGAGGAGTAGCTACCTATGCATTGCTAGATTCAGGGGCTACACATTCTTTCTATCCGAAACGATCACCAAAAGACTGAATATTATTCCTCAAGATACGGGTTTAGGTTTCAAAGTTACTATTCCTTCCGGTGATCTTATGCTCACGTCTAAGATTGTCAAAAATCTAGAGCTTCGTTTGTGCAAAGATGTGGTTCGGGCAGACCTTATTGTGATTCCTATGCCCGAATTTGATATTATACTTGGGATGGATTGATTATTAGAAAATGGAGCTTCGATTGATTTTCGTCAGCGATCAGTATCTATTAGACCACCTAGTGGTAAATCGTTTGTCTTCGAGGCGGCAAGGAACAAGCAAATGCCGCACATCATCTCTTGTGTATGTGCGAGGAAACTTATTAAGGGGGGATGCCAAGCTTATCTAGTATGTGTCACTACCACACATGTTCCTATCAATCAGAAATTGGGGGATGTGGATATTGTTAGAGATTTTCCTAGCGTCTTTCCCGAGGACGTTTCTGGCATTCCGCCCGATCGTGAAGTGGAATTCTCTATTGATCTAATGCCGGGCACAGTTCCTATATCTAAAGCGCCTTATCGTCTAGCACCTGCTGAAATGAAAGAATTAAAATATCAAATCCAAGAATTTCTAGACAAGGGGTTTTTTCGCCCTAGTTACTCTCCATGGGGCGCACCGGTATTATTTGTGAAAAAATATGGTAGTATGCGTCTTTTCATTGATTATCGAGAGCTTAATAGGGTCACTATAAAAAATAAGTATCCACTACCAAGAATTGAGGATTTTTTTGATCAGTTGCAAGGAGCTTCGATATTTTCTAAGATTGATCTGCGATCTGGTTACCATCAGTTGAAAGTTAAAGATTCGGATGTGCACAAGATGGCGTTTCGTACTAGATATGTGCACTATGAGTTTATGGTCATGCTATTCGGGTTGACCAATACGCCAGCGATATTCATGGATCTCATGAATCGCGTTTTTCAGCCGTATCTGGATCAGTTTATTATAGTCTTCATTGATGACATTTTGATCTATTCAAAGAATAAAGAGGAGCATAGTCATCATTTGAGGACATCATTGCAAGTACTACAAGATAGGAAGCTATATGCAAAATTCAATAAGTGCGAGTTTTGGCTTGATACAATGGCGTTTCTAGGCCACATCATTTCTAGTAGTGGAGTGGAAGTCGATCCAAGCAAAGTGGAGGCAGTGAAAGAGTGGCCAGTACCGAAGAGTGTTACCGAGATTCGCAGTTTCTTGGGACTAGCTGGCTATTATCGCAAATTCATCAAGGGATTGTCATCTATTGCAGTAACTTTAACATCCTTGACGAAGAAAAATGCAAAGTTTATTTGGGGATCCGAGTGTCAAGACAGTTTGATAAGTTGAAGTAAGCTTTGATTTCAGCGTCAGTGTTATCTATGCCATCGGGGCAAGAGGAGTATGTTCTTTATACCGACGCTTCTAAGCTTTGTTTGGGCGCAGTTCTGATTCAAAATGACCGAATTATAGCCTATGCGTCAAGACAGCTGAAAATTCACGAGAAAAACTACCCTACTCATGATCTTGAGCTTGTAGCAGTAGTTTTTTCCTTGAAAATATGGAGACATTACCTTTATGGGGAGAAGTGCAAAATATTCACCGACCATAAAAGTTTGAAATACTTCTTCACCCAAAAGGAGTTGAATATGAGACACTGCAGATGGCTTAAGTTAGTAAAGGACTACGACTGTGAGATTAGCTACCATCCGGGAAGAGCTAATGTTGTGGCTGACGCGTTGAGTAGAAAGCAACAGTTGTCACTCAATTATCACTCCAAAGACCGTTGCAGTCCGAGATACAGCGGTTTGAGCTTACAGTCTATGCTAGGGGCGAGGCCCGACTTTGAGAGATAGAATTCGTGATTGGCAGTCCGCTGATGAGCAGTTGCAAAAGTGGAGAGCTAGAGGTGAAGCCAAGGGTCGGAATTTATATTCAAAGGTGGATGGTATATTTCATTATCGAGATCGGTTATGGGTTCCTAGTGACGATTCTTTGAGAGATCTTATTATGAAGGAAGCTCATGACTCACCATACTCCATTCACCCGAGAAGCACCAAGATGTACAAATATTTGCAGTTGCTATATTGGTGGCCAGGCATGAAGAGAGACATTTTGAGATTTGTATCCGAGCGTTTGACTTGTCAGCAAGTCAAAGCAGAGCATCAAAGACCCGCGGGGAAAATGAAGCCACTCCCTATTCCTGAGTGGAAATGGGAAAATATCTCTATGGACTTTGTTGTGGGATTGCCGAAGACTGTTAAAGGACTAAATGCTATATGGGTGATAGTTGATCGTCTTACGAAATCAATGCATTTTCTACCTATTAAGACGACTTTCACCATGACTCAGTACGCCGACCTTTATAATCGAGAAATATTTCGTCTGCATGGGATTCCTGTATATATTGTTTCTGACAGAGATCCGAGATTCACGTCATCTTTTTGGAAAAATCTGCATGCAGCAATGGGGAACAAGTTATTATTTAGTACATCATTTCATCCTCAAAATGATGGTCAGTCTGAAAGAGTAATACAGATTTTGGAAGATCTACTGCGAGCATGTGTTATTGATTTCCAAGGCAGTTGGGAACCAAAATTACCTCTAGTGGAGTTCACTTACAATAATAGCTATCAACCATCAATCGGGATGGCTCCTTTTGAGGCACTTTATGGAAGAAAATATAGATCTCCTATTCATTGGGACGAGGTTGGTGAAAGAAAAGAGTTTGGTCCGGATGTGTTTGAAGAGACTGTCGAGCTTGTAGTCAAAATTAGTGAGAGAATGAAGACTGCACAAAGCCGACAAAAGAGTTATGCGGACAAAAGACGAAGAGACTTAGAGTTTGCAGTGGGCGACCATGTATTTGTGAAAAATAGCACCTATGAAGGGTGTTATGCATTTCGGCAAGAAAGGCAAACTTAGTCGAAGATTTATTAGTCCATTCGAGATTTTGCAGAGAATTGAGACATTAGCTTATAGAGTGACATTGCCACCAGCTCTTTCAGGAGTTCACAATGTGTTCCATATTTCAATGCTGTGGAAGTACATGTCGAATCCGTCACATGTACTAATTATGAACCTCTTCAATTAACTCCAAATATGACCTATGAAGAAAGACCTGTCCAAATCTTGGCAAGACAAGAAAGAAAATTGCGAAATAAAGTCATTCCAATGGTCAAGTTCAAGTGGCTAAATCACACGAAAGAAGAAGCTACTTGGGAAACCGAGAGGGACTTGAAAAATCGTTATCCAGAATTATTCGGTAAGTTCTAATTTCGAGGACGAAATTTTATTTAAGAAGGGGAGGAATTGCAAGGTCCAAAATTTAGACGATGTAACCCAACTGCATACAAATCTAGGAAATATGAAAAATAAGTAGTTAATTGATTTAATTGCTTAATTAACTATGTGTCATGCATGATTATATGTTAAATAGGATTTTATTATCTTTATGCATAAAAATGTATTTTTAAGGATTATTCAAGTTGCGATCGAAGAACAGAGAACGAGGGCGGAAAAACGTAAAATGTTTTTATTAAATAATTGTTTTTAATTATTTAAAATATGATTGTGGGTTTTTCTTATTTTTGAAATAAGGGGTTTTGAGATGATTTAATACGCTGGGACATAAAATTTATAAGTGTTGGTTTTTCAACAAAAATGCAAACTTTTTGGCAACCCGGCTATTAAATTCACAAACTTATTTTAACCAAAACTATTTTAATATTTTAATTAAATCCTAATTAAGACTAATGGGCCTAAATTGTTGGCTTAATAGGCCTAAAGCCTTGTTAGTGTTTAATTAGTATTTAATGTGCAAAACTCACCCTAAACCCACACTTTATTCACGCCCACTTTTCTGAAGTTGCATACCAATCACATGGCACACACCGTCATCAATATTGAAGGGAAAAAATCGAGAAAGCTCCTGGAAATTCAAAGCCAAGGTCTTGCTCCGTTCTTCGCTATCGTCAACGAATAATCGTGCGTTAAATACACAAAGTCACGCTTATCCTTTCCTTCAAAACATCATCACACCATAGTATTTGTTTATGCA
The DNA here is from genome assembly GCF_025594145.1 of Primulina tabacum. Classification (NCBI taxonomy): domain Eukaryota; kingdom Viridiplantae; phylum Streptophyta; class Magnoliopsida; order Lamiales; family Gesneriaceae; genus Primulina; species Primulina tabacum. The sequence continues at coordinate 40,930,322 of NC_134551.1, forward strand.
TGATTTTTTTTAGAAAAACATATCACCAAGTTAAATTTTTGTAACTATATGCTTATGTGTTCTAAATTGGTGTTTTCAATTTCCAAAATCATGTTTTATATGTGTAAAAGGGGCTGCCATGATCAGGACATGCTTAGACATTGTTTTACATGAGGGTAGGGTCCTAAAATAAGCCACAAACATGCACAAAACCGAACACACAAAGCTTGAAGCATGTTGCTGTCATGGGAAAAACAAGGGGTTCGGTTTTTGTCTTCACGGCTGGGCATGGTGTTGGCTCCTGTCCAGGGGCTAGCCGGGTCGTGGGGTAGTCCAGGGTAGAATCCTATCCATGCTAGGTTTAGTGCCCAAAATCAGTACACGTAAAATCCATGCATTTATTTAATTGTTAAATTATTTATTTAAATTTAAAATGATTTTTAGTGATGCATGATTTATTTAATTTGTATTATTTTAATGTTTATGTGATGCACGTTAAAATGTTTTCTTGAGTTTCATGTTCCAGGCGATTATCAGATGCGAGATCGAGGAGAAGAGACCAGGGACGATTTTTGGTAATTTTAAAACGTGGTAATTTATTTTAAGTTAGGATTGGGGCAATTTTTTTAAATGATTTATAAGTTTTTAGCATTTTTTAAAGTCTAATTGAATCATTTAGTAATTTTAAGATTTTAAAACTTTTAAAGATTTAGTACATGTGTATTTTTATTTTTAACTAATAGACTTTTAGTCAAGTTAGTGGTTGATTAACATTTAATTAGTTGTTAAATTTTAATCTAAGCAATATTCTAAACCCTTAATTTAGTTAAAAACACAAACACACACCGAGTACACACACACACGTTTTATCACACACACAAACATTCTATTTCAGATTTTTAAAAGAGAAAACCTAGGGTTCCTCCACTCTACAGTAGCCGCCCCTCCCTCTCAAATTCCAGAAAGGTTTTGTTGTGTTTTCTTCAAAGAAAATCGTTCCACGTTCGTCCCGGATCAACCTCGCATCTTTCTCCGCGTCGGTATCGTCGTTTCGGTACTTTTAATTATCAAAATGCATGTATAATCTGTCGTTTCTTCATCGATCTCGTGATATTACGTTTTGTGATGTTGATTAGGTATGAAAACGTGTGTATGTTATGTGGAAGTTTGAGCAAAAACTTGTCGAGTCGATTTTTGAACGTTTTTAGATCTGAAATTTTGTTTTTCACTGTATTTTGAATTTTTGCGATTTTTTGTTCGCGATTTTGAGAAAATTTTCAACATTAAAATCGTAGAATTTTCCTATACCTTCGATTTGATATAAAATTCGAAATATTTGGATAAAAATTGAGTGAGTTATGTTTTTTTTCGTGGGACTGCTCAAACTGCGTTTTCTGGAAAAATTTTGTATTGATGTATTCTTGAAGGTTTTGAGTTGCAGGCTTCGTTGGGAATCGTTGGTGGATCGCTGCTGTGTTTAGATATTGTGAGCATGACATTGGGATGAATTTTGGTGCTTAGTCTTGTGTTGGTAGGCACTTGGTTGCATTAGAAGTCCTAGGAAGTATGTTGGTGTCAAAATTTATGTTTACGGATTATGTTGTGTAGTTGTTGTGCGTCGTTGTTTTGGGGACTTTTTTTTGAGTTGAATTCTTGTCATAGCATCTTAAGAGTTGTCCCGTTGCATCGGTTCGAGTCATTTAAGCGTGACTTTTAAAATTGCATCAAAATGTGTTATTTTGGGTTGGTTGTGCGCAAGATTAGCGCCGCAGCGCTCGCCAGGGAGCGCTGCGGCGCCCATTCTACGCAAGCCAGACACCGCGGCGCCACAGCGCTTGGCCTTCGGCCTTGCTAGCGTCGCGGCGCTAGTGCCTAGCGCCAGCGCCGCAGCGCAGCACTGTCCAGCACCTAGGCGCTCGTCTATGACTTTTTTAAAACACTATTTTTGGCTCATGTCTTCTATGTTTTGGGAAATGTTCACACGTCATTTAGGATTTGTTTCGGGGGTTGATGTTATGGTTTAGTACAACGTTTAAAGGAGGTCAAGTCCCGAGCGATTTAGAACGTCATAAGAAAATTTCCATTTTGGGGTTGTGAGCACGATCATTATGTCTATGTATGGAAATTAAGTGCTTGAACTCTTGTAGTACGTTGCAGCAGCGGCCTCAAACGAGATCCAACGAATTCCTCAACGCCAAGTAAGTATGTTCGACGTGCAAAGAAAATATTTCAAGTTTTTGAGGCATGCTAAATGTCTTGTGACCAATTTATGTATGGGATTGGAAAGCGGTAAGGCATGACCAGGGACCAATCCACCCCGTTAAATCATGAACGGGTTTAGATCCGGATTGGAATGCGTTAAAGCATGAACGGGGACCAATCTACCCGTTAAAACATGAACGGGGATCTCATGTATGTGGTAGTGGATTCGTCCCTGTCAGCCCAGTACTGTGGTTTAGTCTGATTAGACGATTTATGTTATGGGTCACTTGCTTTTAAACATGCCTCTACGCAAAATGATGAAGTTATGTATGTTCAAGTATGAAAGCATGTTTAAGAAAAGTTTTATGACAATGGCACGTCTATGTATGTATGTACGTAAGTTCAAGCTTTTGATATGCAAGTTTAAGTTTCAGTATGTACTTCCTATTTTAAAGTTGCTTGTGATTTTACTACGTAGTACTTGTTACTTCCAATTTATACGTGTTGAGTCTTTAGACTCACTAGACTTGATCGATGCAGGTGATGATGATTTCAAGGAGACTAGGGGTGGGGACCAAAGAGCTGGCTAGAACTGAGGAGGGGGCTAGACCCGAGGACCGCTCAAGTTTTTAAGTTTTTATGAAATGTCGAATACTCTGATTTCACGCTACTAGTTATGAGATTTCAAACAAATACTTTTGTCAAACTTTATTTTTAGATCTTTTGTTACAAACACTTTTGGGACGTACGGTTACGTTATCGAATTTAATTGTTGATTACTCTTTTAAGAAAATTTTTTATTTTTCCGCAAATTTTTAAAAGTTAAAAATTACGGTACGTTACAGTTGGCATCAGAGCGGTGTTCTTGTAAAGGGTTATGCCTACAGCCAGTCGCAAGAAGCTCACGAAGTCACACCTCAAGTCTGTAAGTTTTAAGGTTTTAAATTTATGTTTGCGGGAAACCAGGCAGCAGTGGATACAGAGGCGAGGCCCAGACCGGAAGCCGTGTATGAGAGGTTCAGGAGGATGAACCCAAAGGAGTTTTCAGGGACCACTAACCCGATGATAGCTGAAGGATGGATTAAGTCCATTGAAGTAATCTTCAATTTTATGGAGCTGACAGACGCAGACAGGGTCAGGTGTGCCACTTTCATTTTGTCAGGGGACGCCAGACTATGGTGGTAGAGTGCGTCAGTACCAGTCAATTTGCAGACGTTGACTTGGAACTGATTTAAAGAGATATTCTACTCCAAGTACTTTACTGAGGAAGTACGCTCTCGCCTAACCAGGGAATTCATGACGTTGCATCAGGGGGATAGCAGCGTTGCGGAGTTTGTGAGGAAGTTTGAGAGGGGGTGTCACTTTGTGCCCCTGATAGCTAATGATGCCCAGAGTAAGTTGAGGCATTTTATGGATGGGTTGCGGCCGATCTTGCGCCGTGATGTTCGAGTTGCTGGTCCTACGACTTATGCAATTGCCGTGTCTAGAGCTTTGACGGCAGAACAGGATCAGAGAGATATTGAGACTGACAGGCAGGGCAAGAGGCCCTATCAGGCTCCACAGCAGCAGCAACAGCAGCGGCCTCCGTTCAAGAAGCCTTTCCAGGGACATCCAGGGAAGAGGCCATATCAGGGACCGCCAAAGGGCAAGGATCCAATTCAGCAACAGAGGGCACCTCAGAAGCCCGGTGATTTCCAGTGTGCCTTAAGTGCAACCGCCAGCACCCGGGGCAGTGTTTATACGAGACAGACAAGTGTTTCAAATGCGGGGCAAGTGATCACATGTTGAAGGAGTGCCCACAGTGGAGGAAGCCGACCCAGGGCAGAGTGTTCGCCATGCATGCGCAAGAGGCGAACCCAGACACGAAATTACTGACTGGTAAACTTTTCTACCCAAGCTCAGTATCATTTCGCCTTGCATGTTGAAATTTATTTGGGAATTATTAGTGTGCTAGTGATATTTTTGAATGACTTGGGATATAAATTTCTACTATGCTTGAGGTTAATGTTAGAATTTTTGGGGATATAAGTTTTGTGTTGTGCTAACATCTCTCACGAAATATTTTCCTTAAGAGATTAGCTACTAAGGCCTTGATAGATTCCGGGGCCATTCATTCATTCATCTCGGAGAAGTTTGCTAACCACTTGGACATCAAGACCATCGGCCTTGACGTGAATTATTCAGTGACAGTCCCATCAGGGGAAGAATTGTCAGCTACTAGCGTGGTAAAGGACATCGATCTCGAGCTGCAAGGCCACCTAGTGTATGCTGATTTGATTGTATTGCCGATGCCAGAGTTTGATATCATTCTGGGTATGGACTGACTGACGAAGAACCGAGTCCTGATTGATTTTCAGAAAAGGTCGATGTTAGTTAGACCGTTGGGTATGGAGCAGTTTCTTTTTGAACCAGCCAGATGGAGAAGTCTTCCTCGCATGATCTCTTTCATACAGGTACGGAAGCTTGTTTCTAAGGGGTGTCGGGCCTTCTTGAACAGTATTGTCTCCGCACCTGACATACCCACTCCGTCTATATCTGATGTGCCAGTAGTCAGAGACTTCCCAGATGTCTTTCCTGATGACGTCACAGGCCTTCCACCAGAGAGAGAGGTGGAGTTTGCTATTGACCTTATGCCATGCACAGTGCCAATATCCAAGGCACCGTACCGTAGCTCCAGCTGAGATGCTAGAACTCAAACAGCTGATTCAAGAGCTCCTTGACAAGGAATTTATTCGCCTTAGTTTCTCACCGTTGGTCGCACCAGTGCTCTTTGTGAAAAAGAAAGATGGGAGCATGAGACTGTGCATCGATGACTGAGAGTTGAACAAAGTGATGATCAAGAATAAATACCCACTTCCTAGAATCGAAGACTTGTTTGATCAGTTGCAGGGAGCTACAGTGTTATCTAAGATAGATCTTCGATCAGGGTATCAACAGCTGAAGGTGAAAGATGCAGATGTGCACAAGACAGCCTTCAGAACCAGATATGGGCATTACGAGTTCTTAATGATGCCGTTTGGACTGACGAACGCTCCAGCGATTTTATGGACTTGATGAATCGAGTATTTCAGCCCTACCTAGATCAATTCATCATAGTATTCATTGACGATATTTTTATCTACTCGAAGAGCCATGAGGAGCACAACCAGCATTTGAGGATAGTTTTGCAGACCCTGCAGAGTCGTAAGTTAGTTGCGAAGTTTAGTAAGTGTGAATTCTAGATGGAAAAGGTAGCGTTTTTGGGTCATATCGTGTCTAGCAGTGGAATTGAGGTGGACCCAACTAAAGTGGCAGTTGTTAAGGAATGAGTTGAGCAAAAGAATGCATCAGAAATCCGCAGTTTTCTGGGTTTAGCAGGTTACTACCGTAAGTTTATTCAGGGGTTTTCTATTACAGTGCCACTCACTTCACTGACCAAGAAGAATGCTAAGTTTGCGTGGAGTGATGAATGTCAGAAGAGATTCGATACTTTGAAGCAAGCCTTTATTTCAGCGCCAGTGTTAGCCATGCCATCAGGGCAAGGAGATTTTGTGTTATACACCAATGCATCTAAGCTCGAGTTAGGCGCAGTGTTGATGCAGCATGGTCGGGCTATAGCTTATGCCTCCAGAAAGTTGAAGGTGCATGAGAAAAACTACCCGACTCATGATCTTGAGTTAGCCGCCGTTGTCTTTTCTTTGCAGATTTGGAAACACTATTTGTACGGCGAGAAATGCCAGATATTCACTGATCACAAGAGTCTCAAGAATTTCTTTACGCAGAAAGAGCATAATATGAGACAGAGACGGTGGTTGGAGTCAGTAAAAGACTACGATTGCAAAATTAGCTACCATCCGGGAAAAGCTAATGTTGTCGCAGACGCCTTGAGCAGAAAAGTGGCAGTTGTAGCTCAGTTGTCATTGCAGAGACCTCTTCAGTCTGAGATTCAGAGGTTTGGGTTAGAGGTTTATTTCAAGGGCAGAGCTCCCAGACTATCAAATCTGACAGTCAAGTCTGATTTGCTAGACCGAATCCGTAGAGGACAGCCTTCAGATGAACACTTGCAGAAATGGAGGCTGAAAGATGAAGCCAAGGGCAGTGTACTCTACACAGTGTCTGATGGTATTGTGAGATACAGAGGTAGAATGTGGGTGCCTAGTGCTGATTCGATTAGAGAGGATATTTTGACGGAGGCACATGCATTGTCGTATTCCAATCACCCAGGAGGCACCAAAATGTACAAGGATCTGCAGATTTTGTATTGGTGGCCAGGGATGAAGCGAGACATCCGTCAATTTGTATCTGAATACCTCACTTGTCAGCAGGTGAAGGCAGAACATCAGAGGCCAGCAGGAATGATGAAGCCGCTCCCTATCCCCGAGTGGAAATGGGAGAATATTACCATTGACTTCGTCATTGGGTTGCCAAAGTCAGTCAGAGGATCCAATGCCATTTGGGTTATAGCGGATCGACTCACTAAGTCGGCGCACTTCTTGCCAGTGAAGACGACTTTCTCCATGACGCAGTATGCGAAGCTTTATATCAGGGAGATCATTCGGTTGCATGAGATCCCAGTTTCCATTGTGTCCGACAGGGACCCGAGGTTTACATCGTCCTTCTGGAAGAGCCTACATACATCCATGGGGACGAAGTTGCTATTCAGTACAGCTTTTCACCCGCAGACAGATGGCCAGTCTGAGCGAGTGATTCAAATTTTGGAAGATTTATTCCGAGCCTGTATGATCGATTTCCAGGGGACTTGGGAATCAAAGCTACCTCTAGTGGAGTTTACCTACAACAACAATTTTCAATCATTTATAGGTATGGCTCCCTACGAGGCATTGTATGGACGGAAGTGCAGATCACCGATTCATTGGGACGAAGTCGGTGAAAGAGCAGAACTTGGTCCAGAGATTGTTCAGTAGACTGCAGATGTGGTGGTCAAGATTCGAGACAGGAAGAAGACGCCCAGAGTTGACAAAAGAGTTATGCTGACAAGAGGAGAAGGGATCTAGAGTTTACCGCAGGGGATCGCGTTTTTGTGAAGATAGCAACTATGAAGGGTGTTATGAGATTTGGGAAAAGAGGCAAGCTGAGTTCGAGATTTATTGGACCATTTGAGATTCTTGACAGAGTAGGGACACTAGCTTATCGTGTTGCCCTTCCTCCAAATCTAGCCGCTGTACACAATGTGTTCCATGTCTCAATGCTGAGGAAGTACATAGCTAATCATTCGCATGTTTTGAGCTACGAGCCATTGCAGCTTGCTCCAGATCTGTCATATGAGGAATGACCTGTCCAAATCCTAGACAGACAAGAGCGTAGACTTTGGAACAAAGTGACCAAATTGGTGAAAGTCCGGTGGCTAAATCAATCAGTGGAAGAGGCCTCTTGGGAGACCGAAACAGGCATGAGGACTCGCTATCCAGAATTGTTTGGTAAGATTTAATTTCGAGGACGAAATTTATATTAGTGGGGGAGGAATCGTAGTGCCCAAAATCAGTACACGTAAAACCCATGCATTTATTTAATTTTTAAATCATTTATTTAAATTTAAAATGATTTTTAGTGATGCATGATTTATTTAATTTGCATTATTTTAATTTTTATGTGATGCACGTTTAAATGTTTTCTTCAATTTCATGTTTCAAGTGATTATCCGATGCGGGATCGAGGAGAAGAGACCGGGGACGATTTTTGGTAATTTTAAAACGTGGTAATTTATTTTAAGTTAGGATTGGGGCAATTTTTTTAAATGATTTATAAGTTTTTAGCATTTTTTAAAGTCTAATTGAATTATTTAGTAATTTTAAGATTTTAGAACTTTTAAAGATTTAGTACATGTGTATTTTTATTTTTAACTAATAGACTTTTAGTCAAGGTAGTGTTTGATTAACATTTAATTAGTTGTTAAATTTTAATCTAAGCAATATTCTAATCCTTTAATTTAGTTAAATACACACACACACCGAGTACACACACACACGTTTTATCACACACACAAACACTCTATTTCAGATTTTTAAAAGACAAAACCTAGGGTTCCTCCACTCTACAGCTGCCGCCCCTCCCTCTCAAATTCTAGCAAGGTTTTGTTGTGTTTTCTTCAAAGAAAATCGTTCCACGTTCATCCCGGATCAACCTCGCATCTTTCTCCGTGTCGGTATCGTCATTTCGGTACTTTTAATTATCATAAGGCATGTATAATATGTCGTTTCTGCATCGATCTCGTGATATTACGTTTTGTGATGTTGATTATGTATGAAAACGTGTGTATGTTATGTGGAAGTTTGAGCATAAACTTGTTGAATCGATTTTTGAACGTTTTTAGATCTGAAATTTCGTTTTTCATTGTATTTTGAATTGTTGCGATTTTTCGGTATATTTGGATAAAAATTGTGTGAGTTATGGTGTTTTTTTTGGGACTGCTCAAACTGCGTTTTTTGGAAAAATTTTGTATAGATGTATTCTTGAAGTTTTTGAGTTGCAGGCTTCGTTGGGAACCGTTGGTGGATCGCTGCTGCGTTTGGATATTGTGAGCATGACATTGGGATGAATTTTGGTGCTTAGTCTTGTTTCGGTAGGCAATTGGTTGCATTAGAAGTCGTAGGAAGTATGTTGGTGTCGAAATTCATGTTTACGGGTTATGTTGTGTAGTTTTTGTGCGTCGTTGTTTTGGGAAAATTTGTTTTAGTGTAATTCTTGTCATAGCGTCCTAAGAGGAGTCCCTTTGCATCGTTTCGAGTCGTTTAAGCGTGACTTTTAAAATTGAATAAAAATGTGTTATTTTGGGTTGGTTGTGCGCAGGATTAGCGCTGCAGCGCTCGCCAGGGAGCACCGCAGCGCCCGTTCTGTGCAAGCCAGGCGCCGCGGCGCTGCCCTTGTCGCGCCGCAGCGCTTGGCCTTCGGCCTTGCTAGTGCCACGGCGCTAGTGCCTAGCGCCGCCGTAGCGCAGCATTGTCCAGCGCCTAGGCGCTCGTCCATGACTTTTTTAAAACACTATTTTAGGCTCATGTCTTCTATGTTTTGGGAAATGTTCACACGTCATTTAGGATTTGTTTCGGGGGTTGATGTCATGGTTTAGTACAACGTTTAAAGGAGGTCAAGTCCCGAGCGATTTAGAACGTCATAAGAAAATTGCCATTTTGGGTGGTGAGCACGATCATTATGTCTAAGTATGGAAATTAAGTGCTTGAACTCTTGTAGTATGTTGCAGCAGCGGCCCCAAACGGGATCCAACGAATCCCTCAACGTCAAGTAAGTATGTTCGACGTGCAAAGAAATATTTCAAGTTTTTGAGGTATATTAAATGTCTTGTGACCAATTTATATATAAGATTGGAAAGCGGTAAAGAATGACCAGGGACCAATCCACCCTATTAAATCATGAACGGGTTTAGATCCGGATTGGAAAGCGTTAAAGCATGAACGGGGACCAATCCACCCGTTAAAGCATGATGGGGGATCTCATGTATGTGGCAGTGGATTCGTCCCTGTTAGCCCAGTACTGTAGATTAGTCTGATAAGGCGATTTATGTTATGGGTCACTTGCTCTGAAGCATTCCTCTACGCAAAATGATGAAGTTATGTATGTTCAAGTATGTTCAAGTATGCAAGCATGTTTAAGAAAAGTTTTATGACAATGGCACGTCTATGTATGTATGTACGTAAGTTCAAGCTTTTGATATGCAAGTTTAAGTTTCATTATGTACTTCCTATTTTAAAGTGGCTTGTGATTTTACTACGTAGTACTTGTTACTTCCAGTTTATACGTGTTGAGTCTTTAGACTCACTAGACTTGATCGATGCAGGTGAGAATGATTTCGAGGGGACTAGGGGTGGGGACCAAAGATCTGGCTTGGGCTGAGGAGGGGGCTAGACCCGAGGACCGCCCAAGTTTTTAAGTTTTTATGAAATGTTGAATACTCTGATTTCACGCTACTAGTTATGAGATTTCAGACAAATACTTTTGTCAAACTTTATTTTTAGATCTTTTGTTGCAACCACTGTTGGGACGTATGGTTACGTTATCGAATTTGATTGTTGATAACTCTTTTAAGAAAATTTTTAATTTTTTCTCAAATTTTTAAAAGGTAAAATTTACGGTACATTACACTAAGACTCGAGCTAAGGGGCTTGGGAGGAGTCCTTGACAACAAGGACTCCTACCCGAGAGATGTCATGAGGGGCGCGCAGGGTTCAGTGCTAGCTCGGGGTGTGGGGGCTTGGCCTGGGATTCGATGGGTGGGTCTAAGTGAGTCCTTAGGGTCCTAAGTATGTGCGCATCAGGTGGGTTCAGGAGTTGGGCTTGCTGGTAGGGTCCTGCAAACTAGAACAAGTGTCCTTGTCCATGAGGAAGTCTCGGCCAGCTTATGTTAGGGGTTGGGGGCTTCGGTTTTGCAGTTGGGAAAGGTTTCTTTGGGATCCAAGGGTCTAGTAGGGTACTCTACTGTGTTGGTCAAAGTTTGGATCAACATGGTTCGGGGCTGACTGGAGAAAATCGAAAGATGGCTCGGGGTCGAAGTTTATGTGTCATATTAGGGTTTATAAACTTAAGAAAGTTGAAAAACGGCTCACGGGAGTCGAGTCGTGGTTCATGGGGGATAAAATAATATAAAAAGACTAAATTTAGAATTTAGGAATTTTATATTAAAGTTTGGGATTTTTCGTAAATAAAACGCCTTCAAAACGTTTAATTACGAAATAATTAAAAATTCTAGTTTTTAAGCTAAATAAAATTATGAGAATTTTAATTTAAGCTTAAATAATTATGTGGGACATGTTAGAGTCAAAAAAATCAAGAAAAAGCCAAAAACGTAAAATGTCACGTCCAGGGGTAAAACAGTCTTTTTACACCGGAAATTAGTAAAAGTCATGACAGTGCTCTATTTGCTGTTTTATATGCTAATATGATTATTTCACTTGTTTATGAATTTTTATATGTTGAAATAATGATTTTTTAAATGTTCATAAATTATTAAGTTTTAAATTGGATATTTAAAAGATATGTTGCATGCTTGGTTTCAAAATAAAATGATATTATATGCATGTTTTTATTAAGTGATGGAAATATGACATGTTGAAGGATGTGAAGGATTGTGACTACTACATGTTAGAGATATCGCGAGGTTATGGTCCCAGTGGGAGCCCGACGATCGTGTTTCCTTCGATACGAATTCGAATACGAATACGAATACGAATACGAATACGTTAATACATTGGCCAGGGCCCAGTTGACCGGTGAGAGTGTCGCTGGTGTCCCCCGCCGCCCAGTACTGTGGTTTTTTTCTTGATGGATCCATCGCCCAATACGATCAAGAATACGAGTCACAATCACGATCTGAATTCAACAAACACGAACACGAATATGAATATGAATATGAATACGAATATGGATATGAATATGAATATGTTTATATGATTATGTTTATGAAAATGTTTAAGTTTAAAGTTTATGCATTATCACGAAAATGATATTTTAAGTACAAGTATTTTTCACTGTTATATGTTAGATGTATTACGTATTACTTGTTATCAAGGATATGATGTGTTGAGTCTTTAGACTCACTAGGTTTTGTATGAAGCATGTGATATAAATAACTATGATATTGGAGGACTTGATGGGTGACTTGCTGGACTGTCGGTGCATATAACCCGAGGACCAGCGCTTCTATTTTCCGCAATTAAGTTTTGATTTTAAGTTAAAGATTTTTACGACATTTTATTTATGCTTTTTGAGAGATTTTGAGAGGTTTAGTATGGGCTACACTTTTCAACATTTATTGTTCTTTAGGTTTGGTAAAACATTTTACGATTTATGGTTTTGACTATTTCACTTTGGTTTTTCAAATACTAGTTAGATGGTTTATTTTAAAATGGGGCAAAAGTATTTTTATGTATATGTTTATGTATCGGCCGATAGTTGAAGTGTTTTTTAAAAAAATAAAAATTTCTTGTACTTTTTAAGAAAACGAATAAGCAGACGTTTCAGGGATGTTGCGAACCCATTTCGTACTACTAAGGTGTAAAATGACTGTTTTGCCCCTGGATGTGAAAATCTCGATTTTGATTTTTTCTTACTTTCATTGACTCTAGACCATCCCATATAATTATTTAAGCTTAAAATAAATTTTTAATATTGTTATTTAGCTTAAATTCGAGGCTTTCGATTAAATTTCCTATTTACTAATTCGTAAAGCTTTTAATTCCCGGTAATTCAAACTTTAATATTTTAATCCCAAAATTTTATCATGAACTTTTCATACCTAAATTACCCTCGTGAACTATGAACCGACCCCCGTGGCCCATGGTTCGAACCATTTTTATATTCCTAGCTTGGACCGAACCTTAGCCTAACCATATTGAGCCACGGCTCGATGAAATCATGGACCAGGCCCTCACGCGAGCCTCCTGGACCCTCTCTGACCTAGCCTAACCCAGCGCACCAGCTCCATAGCCACAAGACCAGCCCTTTTTCCCACCTACACAAAAGCCGTGCGAGTTCTCTCATGCTATGATCGAGCCACCATCGAGCCACCATGCACCAGACCTTGACCCGAACCTTGAACATCCTCGGACCTATCCTATCCTAGCCCCGACCAAGCCTTGACCCTCTACGCAGCAGCCGTTCTCAAGTTGCACCTTACGCGTATGGGAAGAGTCCATGTGATCATGGACTCTTCCCTACTGGCTAACCGTGGGTCCTACCTAGGCAGGTAGGACCATTCCACACCGTGAACCATGATCCACACTGAGCCTCAGCCCAACCCTAGCCGAGCCCCTGGCGCACAGCCCAAAATCCGAGCCTTTGATCATCTAGTAAACGTAGGAAACCCTAGGTCTATTCTTTCTTACCCAACTCGTTTCCATCCTAATTTGTCCATGTTCAACTATTTAAACATCCAATATTGGCAGCGTACTCGTTGGAAATCATAACATGTTCATATATATGTAAAAATTTTCAAAACGTTAAAAATAATATTCAAAACGTTAAGCAATTTGAACTCCAATATTTTTCATGCAAAAATATACAAAACATATATATTAAGATTGAATGATGCATCAAGAGAGTTTATAAACGTGCCTTTACGTTTTAAAACGCTCGGATACGCAATCGTCGGCGTGGGGCGCGAGGTAGAAAACCTGGTGACAAAGACTCCTAGTTTTCTTCCCTTTAAATTTTCAAATTTGAGTGTGTTGTGCTTGTAAATTTTGGCTGAATGAGGTCTCCCAAAGCCTAGGTTTTCTATTTTATAGATTTTAATTTGCATGATAATGGGCTTGGGTTTGAGCTTTCAAGTTTAGGTGCAATTTGACCTACTCATCCTAGGTTAATTAGGCCTAATAACAACTATTTAATTGAAAAATAAAAGTTTATAAAATTCAGTTTTCAAAAATAATGCATTAGATATTTTAAAGTCCCTCGTTTGCCCAAAACCGGCTAGCCGGATAAAATCGCGCTTTTCTCATAAAATAATTTGAACTCCATCATTTTTAGGAAAAAATTAACCATGTTTAATCATATTAATAAGCCTTGAAAATATTTATTGACAAATATTTATTTTTTCTTGGTCGTCTCCGGTCTCTTTTCCCCAGTCTATTATCGAATATTCAGTTAAAATTCTTCAATTTCATGATATCATGAACTTTAAACATTTAAGCATGTAAAATATATCAATTAAGTATATAAAATCAATTATGTAAAATAAATATGCAATTTAAATAATTTGCATGCATGCAGTTTACGGGGGTTGGCTTTTGGACGTTACAAATACCCCCCTTTAAATGAAATTTCGTCCTAGAAATTAATACATACCGAATAATTCGAGATAGCGACTCATCATCTTTGACTCCGTCTCCCAAGTGGCTTCCTCCTCCGAGTGATTTAGCCATTTGACTTTGACTATCTTTATCACCTTGTTTCGCTATTTCTCTTTTGTCTACCCAAGATCTGAGTAGGCTTTTCCTCATATGATAGGTTTGGTGTAAGTTGTAGTGGTTCAAAGTTCAGTACATGTGAAGGGTTTGACATGTACTTGCGGAGCATCGATATGTGGAAGACATTATGAACTCCTGCGAGATTAGGTGACAACACCACTCAATATGCCAATACTCCCACTCTTTTGAGTATCTCAAATGCTCCAATGAATCTTGGAATATGTTTGTCTTTCTTTCCATATCTCATTACACCCTTCATAGGTGCTATCTTTATAAACACGTGAGCACCTACTGTAAACTCGAGATCTCGTCTTCTTTGGTGTGCATAGCTCTTTTGTCTACTTTGAGCAGTTTTCATTCTATCTCGGATTTTGGCTACAATTTCTGCTGTGTGTTGATCTATCTCGGGTCCTAATGTGGCTCTTTCTCCTACCTCGTCCCAATGGATAGGTGATCTACATTTCCTTCCGTATAGTGCCTTGTATGGAGTCATTCCTATAGATGACTGATAACTGTTATTGTAAGTGAACTCCACTAGAGGTAGTTTCGATTCTCAACTCCCATCAAAAGGATATGCTCAAAGACAAGGAGTTGACTTTGAGAAAACCTTTTCTCCAGTTACAATGTTCAAGTCTATAAGGATATTTCTAGCCATAGCTGCATGGTATGACTATGAGATATGACAGATGGATGTAAAGACAGCCTTTCTTAATGGGGATATTAAGGAAGAGATTTACATGTCTCAACCTGAAGGGTTTACATATATCGAAAGTGACCATATGGTGTCCAAACATCAGAGATCTATTTATGGTCTAAAGCAGGCATCTAGGAGTTGGAACCTCAGATTCGATAGTAAAATCAAAGAGTTTGGTTTTACTAAGAATCCTGAGGGACCCTGTGTGTATAAGAAGGTCAGTGGTAGTGCTGTGACATTCTTGGTACTTTATTTGATGACATTCTACTCATTGGGAATGATGTAGGGATGTTGCAATCAACTAAAATAAGGTTAGCAGGAAAGTTCTTGATGCAGGACCTGGGTGAAGCATATTTTGTATTGGGAATACAGGTCTATAGAGATAGAACAAGAAGATTGCTTGGTCTCACCCAGTCAACGTACATTGACACCTTCGTTAAGAGGTTCTCGATGGATGAGTCCAAGAGAGGACACCTACCAATGTGTCATGGTATGTCCCTATCCAAGTCTATGTCTCTCAAGATTGATGCAGATATAGCAGCGACGACAAGCATACCATATGCATATGCAATTGGTAGTATCATGTATGTGATGTAAGAGTAGGTGCACGTCGAGCCAAGTGTTGGCCGAGTGTTCACAATGAAACTCTATGTATAAACAATCTTTATTTTAATAATATTTGAAATTATTATTTTGGCACATCTTTATCTGTATACACATGCTAGTTGCATAGATAAAGCCCTTGAATATACAAATAGTAGAAAGAATATGAGATGCTCATATGATGAGTATCATGAAACTCATATTTGGAATACCGTATATTCTAAACAATTCCTAGTCGATTCAGCCGCCGCTAAGAAGGATATAGGCCTCTCGAGTTTGAGACTAGTATTTGCGATGTGAGTACCGTGTTTCATTGGTAGGGTACATTGTGATGTCCGAGCATGCAGATAGGTGCTCCTGGTAAAGTGCACGGAACAACCCTCCATAAAAGACTTTCCAAGTGGTTCTCACTTATCGAGTGGAAACGTCCTAGTTTATGGTTGTACACCATTAGTCCTTATGACCCGGAACAACATTGAGACTCTATGTGCTAGAATTACACTTTGACTTGTTTACCGACTCTCAAGGGGTCAGCCGGTGGCAAGGTTGGGTGTTCTGTCGAAACATATAGGAGTCGATGCATTGTAGTCGGGGATTCACCGCTTACCTTCGGGTATGGATATCCTATGTATTCTCATGTATGTGTTGTATTAAATCTCTGATCAGAGTATGGTGGTAATTATGAAAGGGGTTTCATAGATTACACCATCGATGCAACTACGACATGACATATAGTATCGATTCATTGACAACTCTCGATATACCAATGGTTGTCGAATCGGTCGGGATATATGAGTTGAAGGGACCGTACTGTACGCTAACAATAATTGAATGGTTCTTGCAGGCACTATTATTTGATACCTAGGGAATCATGTAAGCGATGCTGCTAGGCGTTTAACATGATTGGTTTGGTACTATCAGACTTGAGTTCTGACATTCTTGTTATCAAGGAGTTGATAAGTAAGAATGGAGCAATTGGGGTATGCTCATATAAGGACATGTTTAGTCCGAATCACATGGAGATGTGAACCCACGGCTAGTTGTATCAATGAACCATTGAGGGCCACACAAGTACTAGCTTTCTAGATCCCGTTGAGAAGTAAAAATAGTTCAATGTGTTGAACGGCTTGTAAAGGAGTTTATAAGCTTGAGGAAAAATAGAAGTATGACTTCTATGAGAGAAATGTAACTTTTAATTTATAAATGTGTTCCTAAATTAAAAGTTGGCCAAATAAATAATGTATTTGAAAATTGTGATTTTCATAAACATTATTATGGACTAAATTAAATTAATTCATGTGTTGAATTAATTAAACACTAGTGGGCCTAGTAGAGTCCAAATAATTAAATTAATTCAAGTGTTGAATTAATTAAATAACATTGGGCCTTGTAGAACCCAATTAGAAATAATTATTAACTAGTGGACTTGAGTAAAATCAAGTAAACTTTAAATGGACTCAAATATGTTTGAGGCATTTAAATAAAAGTCCATGGGCTTTATAAATGTTACAAGCCCACTTAAAATGCATGCTAGGGAGGTGAAGAGTTGTGGATTACTTTTTATTAAAAAATTGCATGGCATGAAAAATGTTGTCTCTACTTTTTCAACACCCAAGAAAAGTCTTCCCTTCCCTCCCATACACAATACTTGGCCGAAATATTGAGGAAGTTCTGTCCTTCATTTTTTTTCTCTCAATTTTTGTTCTTCACTTGTTGGAGAAACAATTCACTTCTCAAAGAAAAATCCTCATATTTTTCTAGTGCAAAATATGAGGGGATCTTCCTAGTTGGTGGAGGGCTTGATTTTTGAACAAGGAGTGTTCAAAGGAAGCTTGTAGAAGTTCATCCTTTCAAGAGCCAAGTTGTTTACAACTTGGTTGGAGCCATCATCAATCCATTGTGATTGATAGGTATATTTCTAAACACGCTATGAATGTCATATTTTTGTGTTTTTTGTATTTGCTACACACTAGTATTGAGGTGCTCGAAATTTTATGCTAGAAAATATGTTTTTCGAAAATGTTATTGCTTCCGTTGCGAATTCGGGCACCTAAAATCGATCCCTTTCAAGTGGTATCAGAGCTAAGGGTACTAGTTTTTGTGTAGCATATACATAATATTATATTGAGGTCGATTTCTAACCGCATGAGATGAAAATTTGCAACAAAAATCAAGGCATTGCAAGGGAAATTTCGGACTGCAACTTGCTGCCCAATTCGGGCAGCTAGGGCAGCCCGAGGGGCTGCCCGAACAGCCCCATTAAAAATAAAAAAAATAAAAATTTGTTGTTGGCCGGAATCCGGCGACGGCGATGACGACTAGGGTTTTCAAAAGGTGTTTTGAAATATCAAAGTGTCATGGGCCTTGAGTTGTTAGGCCATTGGATGACTAACAAATTTGTGAATTTTAAATGGGCCAAAATGTTTTTTGTGAAAAATGAGTTTTTTGGGCCCTTAAGTTTAAAATTACAAAAGTTGCAAATATTTTCTCATAAAATAAATAATTGAAGTTGGACTTTAATTATTTATAGTAAATTGTGTTTTACAAGAAATTCAGTTATAAATAAATTCATTAAAAATAGACAAAAGTGTTTGTATACTTTGTTAATTTAGTTTATAATCGTGGCCGTTAGAGATTGATTCAAGATATATAATACTGGATCAATTAATTATTGTGATAATTAATTGATGGTGTATGATATGTGATATTATGCATGAAGGATGATCAAAAGCCCAAGCCCAATTTGCTAGGTGTATGCTAGGATATTTTGTGATGAATGATTGTAATAATTATCAAATTTAAAGTGGGCTTGGTTTATGAAAGAGATCGATTTTAGGTGCCCGAATGAGCAACGGAAGTTTCAAAATTTGTTTTTCAAGATGAAAAATTCGAACACCTCATACTAGATGTGTAGCAAATACAAAACACCAAAAATGTCATACATAGGGTGTTTATAGAAATGTACCTTAAATCTTAAAAGATTGATGATGGCTCCAACTAAGGTGTAAACACCTTAGCTCTTGAATGGCAAGACAATCTTCAAGCCCACTAGTTTAATAATTATTTTAGTATTGGGCTCTACAATACCCAATATGATTTAATTAATTCAACACTTGAATTAATTTAATTATTTGGACTCTACTAGGCCCACTAGTGTTTAATTAATTCAACAATTGAATTAATTTAATTTAGTTTATAATAATGTTTATGAAAATCACAATTTTCAAATACATTATCTATTTGGCCAACTTTTAATTTAGGAACACTTCCTCAAATTAAAAGTTACATTCTCATTATAGAAGTCATACTTCTATTTTTCCTTACGCTTATAAACTTCTTTATAAGACGTTCAACACATTGAACTATTTTACTTCTCAACGAGATCTAGAAAGCTAGTACTTGTGTGGCACTCAATGGTTCATTGATACAACTGGCCGTGGATTCACATCTCCATGTGATTCGGACTAAACATGTCCTTATACGAGCATACCCCAATTGCTCCATTCTTACTTATCAACTCCTTGATAATAAGAACGTCAGAACTCAAGTCTGATAGTACCCAACCAATCATGTGAAAAGCCTAGCAGTATCGCTTACATGATTTCCTAGGTATCAAATGATAGTGCCTGCAAGAACCATTTATGGTTAGCGTACAGTACGGTCCCTTCAACTTATATATCCCGACCGATTCGACAACCATTGGTTTATCGAGAGTTGTCAATGAATCGATACTATGTGTCATTTCGTAGTTGCATCGATGGTGTAATCTATGAAACACCTTTCATAATTACCACCATACTCTGATCAGAGATTTCAACCTACATACACATGAGAAGACATAGGATATCCATACCCGAAGGTAAGCGGTGAATCCCCGACTACAATGCATCGACTCCTATATGTTTCGACAGAACACCCAACCTTGCCACCTGATGATCCCATGAGAGTCGGTAAACAAGTCAAAGTGTAATTCTAGCACATAGAGTCTCAATGTTGTCCCGGGTCATAAGGACTAATGGTGTACAACCATAAACTAGGACGTTTCCACGCGATAAGTGAGAACCACTTGGAAAGTCCTTTATGGAGCGTTGTTAAGTGCACTCTACCAGGAGCACCTATCTGTATGCTCGGACATCACAATGTCCCCTACCAATGAAACATGGTACTCACATCGCAGATACTATTCTCGAACTCGAGCGGCCTATATCCTTCTTAGCGGCGGCTGAATCGACTAGGAACTGTTTAGAATATATAGTATTCCAAATATGAGTTTCATGATACTAATCATATGAGCATCTCATATTCTTTCTACTATGTGTATATTCAAGGGCTTTATCTATGCAACTAACATGGTGATTCAGATAAAGATGTGCCTAAAATAATTTCAAATATTATTAAAATGAAGATTTTTTATACATAGAGTTTCATTGTGAACACTCGGCCAACACTTGGCTCGACGGGCACCTTCTCTAACAATCTCCCACTTGCGCTAGAGCCAACTACCCATATGCTTCAAACCCATCAATTCGCGATGCTATTCGAATAATGGTCCAGGTAAAGGCTTGGTTAGTGGATCAGCAACATTATCTGCGGAGCCGACTTTGTCAATCGAGACATCTCCTCTTTCCACAATCTCTCAGAGGATGTGGTACTTTCTCAATACGTGTTTGGATTTCTGATGAGACCTTGGCTCCTTTGCTTGAGCTATAGCTCCCGTGTTGTCACACAACACCGGGACAGGAGCAACTCCATTAGGAATGACGTCCAACTCTTGGGAGAAATTCCTTATCCAAACAGCCTCCTTTGCTGCATCTGATGCAGCAATATATTCGGCCTCAGTGGTGGAATCTGCAGTACTGTCTTGCTTGGAACACTTCCAAGAGACAGCAGCACCATTGAGCATGAATATGAACCAGAGGTTGACTTCGAGTCATCGATATCGCTTTGGAAGCTAGAGTCGGTATAGCCTTCCAATTTAAGTTCTCCACCCTCATAGACCAAGAACAACTTATTGGTCCTTCTCAAATACTTGAGGATGTCTTTCACAGCTTTCCAATGTGGAAGACCAGGGTCCGATTGATATCTATTCACTACACTTAGTGTGAAAGCCACGTCAGGACGTGTAGATATCATACCATACATGATGCTACCAATTGCAGATGCATAAGGAATGCTTGTCATCGTCGCTATCTCTGCATCAGTCTTGGGAGACATAGACTTGGATAGGGGCACGCCATGACACATTGGTAGATGTCGTCTCTTGGACGCATCCATCGAGAACCGCTTCACAATGGTATCAATGTATGTGAACTGGGTGAGACCAAGCAATCTTCTCGGTCTATCTCTATAGATCTGTATTCCCAATACAAAAGATGCTTCACCCAAGTCCTGCATCGAGAACTTACTCGCTAACCATATCTTAGTTGATTGCAACATTCCTACATCATTCCCAATGAGTAGAATGTCACCAACATACAACACCAGGAATGTCAAAACACTCCCACTGACCTTCTTATACACACAGGGTTCCTCTGGATTCTTAGTAAAACCAAACTCTTTGATTGTACTATCGAATCTAAGGTTCCAACTCCTAGATGCCTGCTTTAGACCATAAATAGATCTCAGGTTGAGACATGTAAATCTCTTCCTTAATATCGCCATTAAGAAAGACTGTCTTTACATCCATCTGCCATATCTCATAGTCATACCATGCAGCTATGGCTAGCAATATCCTTATGAACTTGAACATTGCAACTAGAGAAAAGGTTTCCTCAAAGTCAACTCCTTGTCTTTGAGTATATCCTTTTGCCACCAATCGCGCCTTGAAGGTCAATACCTTCCCATCCGCCCCCAAGTTTCCTCTTGTAAATCCATTTACACCCTATAGGAACAATTTCCTCAGGTGGATCCACGAGATTCCACACTTGGTTCGAATGCAGGTAATTCATCTCAGATTCCATCGCTTCAAGCCACTTGGATTAATCGGCATCAGATAAGGCTTCCTTGAAGGTCCTTGGATCACATCCATGGTTAGGCTCATCATGGCCCTCTTCAAGAAGCAGACCATACCTCATAGGTGGTCTTGAGACTCTCTCGGATCTTCTAGGAGCTTGTATTTCCTCTTTTTGCTCTTCGGGTGTGGGTTCTTCAATGGTGGGTGTTTCTCGAACCTCTTCGAGTTCTATCATCTTCCCTTTTCTATCCAATAGAAATTCATTTTCCAAAAAGGTTACATTCCTAGAAACAAACACTTTTTGTTTCTCGGGGATGATAGAAATAGTATCCAACTGAATTCCTTGAATATCCCACAAAGTAACATAAAATGGATCGACTATCTAATTTATCTCCCACTACCTGCTTTACATAAGCAGGGCACTCCCATATTCTAAGATAAGAATATTTGGGATGCTTACCCATCCATATCTCATATGGTGTCTGCCTTAGAATGGACATTTAGTGGAATATCTATCAATTTTAAGGTGTAGAGATCGTTTTCAAGTTCTCCAGTACCAATTAAACATTCATTATTGTAAATGTTGCAAACACCTTTGCTAAATAAACAAGAATATCCATTTTTATCAGCATAGAAATGGAAACAATTTTTTTCACAAAATTAGGTACAAACAAAACATCTCATAAAATAAACTTAAAACTATTGTTCAACAATAAGTAAACATCTTCAACAGCCTTGACAGCAACTCTTGCTCCATTGCCCATCCTCAAGAAGGTCACACCTTCCCTTAGTCTCCTACTTCTTCCCATCACCAGCAAATCATTACAGAGATGTGCCACAGCCAGTATCCAATACCCAAGAAGTAGAGTTAATTGAAATGTTTACTTCAATGTAGAACATAACATTTTCAGAACTTTTCTGAGCAAGATATTCTTTGCAATTATGCCTCCAATGTCCAGGCTTCTTGCAGTGATGACAAACATCACTAGTCTTGTCAGTCTTAACTGGTGTGGCTACCACGACGGGATTCGGAGATTGCCTCAACAAGGGCACGTTCTTCTTGGGACGTTGGAAAGAACGCTTCTTTCCCTTCCCATTTGGATCAATCTTCGTACCAGATGAAGAACTCACATAAAGAACCAGCTTCTCTTTCTTGATAGTGGACTCAAAGGTCACAAGCATGTTCACCAACTCCTCAAGGGTCGGCTCCATCTTGTTCATGTTGAAGTTCACCACAAAAGGATCAAATGAGCTAGGCAGCGATAAGAGCAACACGTCGGTGGTTAACTCCGAAGGCAACATCAGATCCATGCCAACAAGCTTGTCCACGAGCCCAATCAACTTCAGGCCATGCTCATGGACCGAGGCCCCATCTCGCATGCGCAAAGTGATCAGCTCCTTGACGGTAGCATGCCTAAGAGGCCGTGTTTTCTCACCAAACAGCTCCTTGTGATGCAAATGAATGTCAGCAGCACTCTTTGCATCCTCAAAACGCCCCTGCAGCTCAATATTCATAGAAGCCTGCATATAACACCTGGCTTTCAAGTCATGGTCACACCATTCCTTGTAAGTCTGCAATTCCTCAGGAGTGCAGTCAGTCGGAGCCTCAACAGGGGGCGACTTAGTCAGTGTATATGCTATCCTTTCCGAATTCAAGACAATTTGTAGGTTTCTTAGCCAAGTGAGGTAATTAGGTCCGGTTAATACGTGTTTGTCGAGTATTGTAGATAGCGGATTGCGAATCGAAGACATTGTCAAAAATTGTACTGAAAAGTATAAAAGATAAATGTTAATGACTATTTTAAAATATTTAGTAAGATATAAAGTATGGACTTTTACTTTATAAATGTTTACTCCCACTGTTTTGACATCTTTCACTACCCTCTAGTGAAAACGGGAAACTCCTTTCTTCAGTAGGTACGCAAGGTCCAATTAACGAATTATGATCCCGAATAATATCAGCCAATCATAATTCCTAAAAGGTAGTTTCCAATTGCATCACAATGCAACCCTCTACGTAAACTTTTGTCTCACGTTTGATTAGGACCCAATAATATGACGTCGTTCATCTTCACGTGTCAAGCCTTACCCATCGATGTTGAACCTTAATGGACGGTCGCCATGAGTTCCCCCAATAATATGAGCCGAAATCATGGGAGTTCCACGTAGTTCACATCACCATGTCAATGGATGTCACAGCTTTCCGGCACCCAGGGCCCCCCCAATAATATGAGCCGAGCCCCGAGCACGGGTAGCGTTCATCATGCACTCATTGTCGATGGAAGACATGGAAATTATAAACAAATTTATAATTCCCCTTTTCGGGCTTGATATTAATTTTGAATCTTATTCAAAATGAGGGTTTTTAATTTTAAAAGGTCTCATCATTAATTTTATTTAAAAGCTCGCCATGTTTGATCGTATGTTTGCCGGATACATGCAACTTTGTTATTATCATAATAATAACGCACATACTCATTATTTATAACATATCATGCATATATTATAAACACTAAAAAAACAAGGATGATCAATCGCCCCAACACTAATGGCCCGTGTGAGCTAAACACGGGCCTAGGTCCAATCCTAGAGAAATGCATGGGATGCAAATGCAACTATTACATAAGCTTCCAATATTTACATGTCTTCGATCTTCATAATCATCAAGGCCACCATCTTCCAATCTTGATCATCCACTATACTAATATTTACAAATAAATATCCATGGCAAATAGGGATACATCTCATGGGATGGGAACGGGCCATAAACCAAGCCCACTTGAAATTTGATAATTATTACAATCTGCCCGAAGTTCCCCACAATAAGCCTCGGTTTTTTTGTTGCAAAAATACACTCATGCGGTTAGAAATCGATCTCAACATAATATCTTGTAATTGCTACACAAAATCGTAACCATAGCTCGGATACCACTTGAAAGGGGATCGGTTACAGTGACCGAAAGCGCAACGGAAGTTTGAAAAATCAAATTTTTCATCAAAATTTCGGCCACCTCATATCATTTTGTGTAGCAAATACAACAAACACCAAATATCATACATGATGGCACCAACCAAGTTGTAAACAACTTGGCTCTTGAATGGATGACAAATCTTCAAGCTTCCAACCTCCAAAATTAGGCCCACCACCAACTAGGTAAATCCCTTCTTATTTTGCACTAGAAAAATAAGAAGATTTTTCAAAGAGAAGAATATTTCTTCCTCAACACTTAAAGAAGAAAAGAAGAGAAAAACTTGGAGAGAAATCCCCAAAAAATTTCGACCATGCTTGTGGGGAGGGAGGAGTGAATGAGTTGTCTTGGTTTGTGAAAAAGTAGAGACCAACTTTTGCATGCCAAGTCTTGGTAACCCAAAAAGTAGTCTCCAACTCTTCACCTCCCATTCATGCATATATTATATGGTTTTTAACAAATTAAAAACCCATGGACTTAATTTAATTATCTCAAACATTTTTGAGATTAATAAAAAATTACTTGAATTTATTCAAGTCCACTAGTTAAATAATTTATTTAAATTGAGCTCTACAAGACTCAATATAATTTAATTAATTCAACACTTGAATTAATTTAATTATTTGGACTCTACTAGGTCCACTGGTGTTTAATTAATTCAACACTTGAATTAATTTAATTTAGTCCATAATAATGTTTATGAAAATCACAATTTTCAAATACATTATTCACTTGGCCAACTTTTAATTTAGGAACACTTCCATAAATTAAAAGTTACATTTCTCTCATAAAAGTCATACTTCTATTTTTCTTTACGCTTATGAACTCATTTATAAGCCGTTCAACACATTGAACTAATTTCTCCTTTATAGAAGTCATACTTCTAATTTTCCTTACGCTCATAAACTCCTTTATAAGCAGTTCAACACATTGAACTATTTTTACTTCTCAACGGGATCTAGAAAGCTAGTACTTGTGTGGCCCTCAATGGTTCATTGATACAACTAGCCGTGGGTTCACATCTCCATGTGATTCGGACTAAACATGTCCTTATATTAGCATACTCCAATTGCTCCATTCTTACTTATCAACTCCTTGATAACAAGAACGTCAGAACTCAAGTCTGATAGTACCCAACCAATCATGTTAAACACCTAGCAGCATCGCTTACATGATTCCCTAGGTATCAAATGATAGTGCCTGCAAGAACCATTAAATTATGGTTAGCGTACAGTACGGTCTCTTCAACTCATATATCCCGACCGATTCGACAACCATTGGTTTATCGAGAGTTGTCAATGAATCGATACTATGTGTCATGTCGTAGTTGCATCGATGGTGTAATCTATGAAACCCCTTTCATAATTACCACCATACTCTGATCAGAGATTTCAACCTACATACACATGATAACACATAGGATATCCATACCCGAAGGTAAGCGGTGAATCCCCGACTACAATGCATCGACTCCTATATATTTCGACAGAACATTCAACCTTGCCACCTGATGACCCCATGAGAGTCGGTAAACAAGTCAAAGTGTAATTCTAGCACATAGAGTCTCAATGTTGTCCCGGGTCATAAGGACTAATGGTGTACAACCATAAACTAGGACTTTTCCACTCGATAACTGAGAACCACTTGGAAAGTCCTTTATGGAGGGTATTTCAGTGCACTCTACTAGGAGCACCTATCTGCATGCTCGGACATCACAATGTCCCCTACCAATGAAACATTGTGCTCACATCGCAGATACTAGTCTCGAACTCTAGCGGCCTATATCCTTCTTTGCGGCGGCTGAATCGACTGGGAACTGTTTAGAATATACAGTATTCCAAATATGAGTTTCATGATACTCATCATATGAGCATCTCATATTCTTTCTACTATATGTATATTCAAGGGCTTTATCTATGCAACTAGAATGGGTATACAGATAAAGATTTGTCAAAACAATAATTTCAAATATTTTTAAAATAAAGATTGCTTATACATAGAGTTTCATTGTGAACACTCGGCCAACACTTGACTCGAAGGGCACCTACTCTAACAATCTCCCACTTGCACTAGAGCCAACTACCCATATGCTTCAAACCCATTGATTCGCGATGCATCTCGAATAATGGTCCAGGTAAAGGCTTAGCTAGTGGATCAGCAACATTATCTGCGAAGCCGACTATGTCAAAAGACACTTCTTCCTCTTTCCACAATCTCTCCGAGGATGTGGTACTTTCTCAATACGTGTTTGGACTTCTGATGAGACCTTGGGTCCTTTGCTTGAGCTAAAGCTCCTGTGTTGTCACACAGCACCGGGTGAGGAGCAACTCCATTAGGAATGACGTCCAACTCTTAGACGAAATTCCTTATCCAAACAGCCTCCCTTGCTGCATCTGATGCAGCAATGTATTCGGCCTCTGTGCTGGAATCCGCAGTATTGTCTTGCTTGGAACTCTTCCAAGAGACAGCAGCACCATTGAGCATGAATACAAACCCAGAGGTTGACTTCGAGTCATCGATATCGCTTTGGAAGCTAAAGTCGGTATAGCCTTCCAATTTCAGTTCTCCACCCCATAGACCAAGAACAATATATTGGTCCCTCTCAACTACTTGAGGATGTCTTTCACAGCTTTCCAGTGTGGAAGACCAGAGTTCAATTGATATCTACTCACTACACTTAGTGCGAAAGCCACGTCAGGACGTGTATATATCATCCCATACATGATGCTACCAATCGCAGATGCATAAGGAATGCTTGTCATCGCCGCTATCTCTGCATCAGTCTCGGGAGACATAGACTTGGATAGGGACACGTCATGACACATTGGTAGATGTCCTCTCTTGGACTCATCCATCGAGAACCGCTTCACGATGGTATCAATGTATGTGGACTGGGTGAGACCAAGCAATCTTTTTTATCTATCTCTATAGATCTGTATTCCCAATACAAAAGATGCTTCACCCAAGTCCTGCATTTAGAACTTACTCGCTAACCATATCTTCGTTGATTGCAACATTCCTACATCATTCTCAATGAGTAGAATGTCATCAACATACAACACTAGGAATGTCACAGCACTCCCACTGACCTTCTTATACACACAGGGTTCCTCAGGATTCTTAGCAAAACCAAACTCTTTGATTGTACTATCGAATCTGAGGTTCCAACTCCTAGATGCCTGCTTTAGACCATAAATAGATCTTTGAAGTTTGCATACCATATGCTCACTTCCGATAGATGTAAACCCTTCGGGTTGAGACATGTAAATCTCTTCCTTAATATCCCCATTAAGAAAGGCTGTCTTAACATCCATCTGCCTATCTCATTGTCATACCATGCAGCTATGGCTAGCAAAACCCTTATGGACTTGAACATTGCAACTGGAGAAAAGGTTACCTCAAAGTCAACTCCTTGTCTTTGAGTATATCCTTTTGCCTCCAATCGCGCCTTGAAGGTCAATACCTTCCCATCCGCCCCAAGTTTCCTCTTGTAAATCCATTTACACCCTATGGGAACAATTCCCTCAGGTGGATCCACGAGATTCCACACTTGGTTCGAATGCATGGAATTCATTTCAAATTCCATCGCTTCAAACCACTTGGATAAATCGGCATCAGATAATTCTTCCTTGAAGGTCCTTGGATCACATCCATGGTTAGGCTCATCATGGCCCTCTTCAAGAAGCAGACCATACCTTATAGGTGGTCTCAAGACTCTCTCGGATCTTCTAGGAGCTTGTATCTCCTCTCTTGGCTCTTCGGGTGTGGGTTCTACAATTGTGGGTGTCTCTCGAACCTCTTCGAGTTCTATCATCTCCCTTTTTCTATCCAATAGAAATTCCTTTTTCAAAAAGGTTGCGTTCCTAGAAACAAACACCTTTGTTTCTTAGGGATGATAGAAATGATATCCAACTGAATTCCTTGGATATCCCACAAAGTAACATAAAATGGATCGACTATCCAATTTATCTCTCACTACCTGCTTCACATAAGCAGGGCTCCCCATATTCTAAGATAAGAATATTTGGGAGGCTTACCCATCCATATCTCATATGGTGTCTGCCTTTGAATGGACATTTATTGAAATATCTTTCAATTTTAAGTTATAGAGATCGTTTTCAAGTTCTCTAGTACCAATCAAATATTCATTCTTGTAAATGTTGCAAACACCTTTGCTAAATAAACAAGAATATCCATTTTTATCAACATAGAAATGGAAACAATTTTTTTCACCAAATCCGGTACAAACAAAACATCTCTTAAATTTGACTTATTGTTCATAAGCAAGTAAACATCTCCAATAGCTTTGGCAGCAACTCTTGCTCCATTGCCCATCCTCTAGAAGGTCACACCTTCCTTAAGCTTCCTACTTCTTACCATCACCTGTAAATCATTACAGAGATGTAAACCATTACCGGTATCTAATACCCAAGAAGTAGAGTTAATTAAAATGTTTACTTCAATTTAGAACATACCGTTTCCAGAACTCTTCTGGGCAAGATATTCCCTGCAGTTACGCCTCCAATGTCCAGGCTTCTTGCAGCGATGACATACATCATCAGTCTTGTCAGCCTTAACTGGTCTAACTGCCTCAACGGGATTCAGAGATTGCCTCATCAAGGGCACGTTCTTCTTGGGACGTTGGAAAGAACGCTTCTTTCCATTCCCATGTGGATCAATCTTCGTACCAGATGAAGAACCCACATAAAGAACCAACTTCTCTTTCTTGATGGTTGATTCAAACGTAACATGCATATTCATCAACTCCTCAAGGGTCGGCTCCATCTTGTTCATGTTGAAGTTCACCACAAAAGGATCAAATGAGCTAGGCAATGATAACAGCAACACGTCGATGGTCAACTCCGAAGGAAAGATCAGATCCATGCCAACGAGCTTGTCCACGAGCCCAATCATCTTCAAGCCATGCTCATTGACCGAGGCCCCATCTCCCATGCGCATAGTGATTAGCTCCTTGATAGTAGCATGCCTAAGAAGCCGAGTCTGCTCACCAAAGAGCTCCTTGAGGTGCAAATGAATGTCAGCAGCATTCTTTGCATCCTCAAAACGCCTCTGCAGCTCATCATTCATAGAAGTCAGCATATAACACCTGGCTATCAAGTCATGGTCACACCATTCCTTGTAAGCCTGCAATTCCTC
Source organism: Primulina tabacum (assembly GCF_025594145.1). Classification (NCBI taxonomy): domain Eukaryota; kingdom Viridiplantae; phylum Streptophyta; class Magnoliopsida; order Lamiales; family Gesneriaceae; genus Primulina; species Primulina tabacum. The sequence goes on from NC_134551.1 coordinate 40,959,794, forward strand.
AGGAGTGCAGTCAGTCGGAGCCTCAACAGGGGGCGACTCAGTCAGTGTATATGCTACCCTTTCCGAATTCAAGACGACTTTTATGTTTCTTAGCCAAGTGAGGTAATTAGGTCCAGTTAGTATGTGTTTGTCGAGTATTACGGATATCGAATTGCGAATCGAAAAAATTGTCAATTTGTACTGAAAAGTAAAAAACAGATAAATGTTGATGACTATTTAAAATATTTAGTAATATATGAAGTTTGGACTTTTACTTCATAAATATTTGCTCCCACTGTTTTGACATCTTTCACTACCCTCTAGTGAAAACGGGAAACTCCTTTCCTCAGTAGGTACGTAAGGTCCAATTAGCGAATTATGATCCCGAATAATATCAGGCAATCACAATTCCTAAAAGGTAGTTTCCAATTGCATCACAATGCAACCCTCTACGTAAACTTTTGTCTCACGTTTGATTAGGACCCAATAATATGACGTCGTTCATCTTCACATGTCAGGCCTTACCCATCGATGTTGAACCTTAATGGACGGCCGCCATAAGTTCCCTCATTAATATGAGCCGAAATCATGGGAGTTCCACGTAGTTCACATCACCATGTCAATGGATGTCACAGCTTTCCGGCACCCAAAGCTCCCCCAATAATATGAGCCGAGCCCCGAGTACGGGTAGCGTTCATCATGCACCCATTGTCGATGGAAGACAAGGAAATTATAAACAAATTTATAATTCCCCTTTTCGGGCTTGATATTAATTTTGAATCTTATTCAAAATGAGGCTTTTTAATTTTGAAAGATCTCATCATTAATTTTATTTAAAAGCTCGCCATGTTTGATCGTATGTTTGCCGGATTCATGCAACTTTGTTATTATCATAATAATAACGCACATACTCATTATTTATAACATATCATATATATATTATAAACAGTAAACAAAACAAGGATGATCAATCGCCCCAATACTAACGGACCGTGTGAGCTAAACACGGGCCTAGGTCCAATCCTAGGCAAATACACGGGATGCAAATGCAACTATTACGTAAGCTTCCAATATTTACATGTCTTCGATCTTCATAATCATCATGGCCACCATCTTCCAATCTTGATCATCCACTATACTAATATTTACAAATAAATATCCATGGCAAATAGGGATACATCTCATGGGGTGGGAACGGGCCATAAACCAAGCCCACTTTAAATTTGATAATTATTACAATCATTCAACACAAAATATCCTAGCATACACCTAGCAAATTGGGCTTGGGCTTTTGTTCATCTTTCATGCACAATATCACATATCATACACCATCAATTAATTATCACAATAATTAATTGATCCAATATTATATATCTTGATCCAATCACTAACCGCAACGATTATAAACTATATTAACAAAGTATAAAAACACCTTTGTCTACTTTCCAATTAATTTATTTATAACCGAATTTCTTATAAATCACAATTTACTATAAATAATTAAAGTCCAACTTCAATTATTTATTTTATGAGAAAATTTTGCAACTTTTGTAATTTTAAACTTAAGGGCCCAAAAACTTATTTTACACCAAAAACATTTTGGCCTATTTAAAATTTGCAAATATGTTAGCCATCCAATGGCCCAACAACTCAAGGCCTAACAATTCAAGGCCCATGACACTTTGATAATCCAAAATACTTTTGGAAACCCTAGTCGTCATCGCTGTCGCCGAAGCTCCGTCGCCCATTTAAAATTTGCAAATATGTTAGCCATTCAATGGCCCAACAAATCAAGGCCCATGACACTTTGATAATCCAAAACACTTTTGGAAACCCTAGTCGTCATCGACGTCGCCGGAGCTCTGTCGCCGGATTCCGGCAAAATTTTTTTTTTTTTTAATTTTAATGGGGCTGTTCGGGCAGCCCCTCGAGCAGCCCGAGCTGCCTTAAACGGGCAGCAACATGCTGCACGAAGTTCCCCACAATAAGCCTCAGTTTTTTTGTTGCAAAAATACACTCATGCGGTTAGAAATCGATCTCAACATAATATCTTGTAATTGCTACAACAAACACCAAATATCATACATAGGGTGTTGAGAAAATCGTTACCTATCAATCTCAAGAGATTGATGATGGCACCAACTAAGTTGTAAACAACTTGGCTCTTGAATGGATGACAAATCTTCAAGCTTCCAACCTCCAAAATTAGGCCCACCAATAACTAGGTAAATCCCCTCTTAATTTGCACTAGAAAACTAAGAGGATTTTTCAAAGAGAAAAATTTTCTTTCCTCAACACTTTAAGAAGAAAAGAAGAGGAAAAACTTGAGAGAAAATCCCACCAATATTTCGGCCATGCTTGTGGGGAGGGAGGAGTGAATGAGTTGTCTTGGTTTGTGAAAAAGTAGAGACCAACTTTTTGCATGCCAAGCCTTGGTAACCCAAAAAGTAGTCTCCAACTCTTCACCTCCCATTCATGCATATATTATATGGTGTTTTTAACAATTAAAAACCATGGACTAAATTTAATTATCTCAAACATTTTGAGATTAATTAAACATTACTTGAATTTACTCAAGTCCACTAGTTAAATAATTTATTTAAATTGAGCTCTACAAGAATCAATATAATTTAATTAATTAAACACTTGAATTAATTTAATTATTTGGATTCTACTAGGTCCTCTAGTGTTTAATTAATTCAACACTTGAATTAATTTAATTTAGTCCATAATAATGTTTATGAAAATCACAATTTTCAAATACATTATTCACTTGGCCAACTTTTAATTTAGTAACACTTCCATAAATTAAAAGTTACATTTCTCTCATAGAAGTCATACTTCTATTTTTCTTTACGCTTATAAACTAATTTATAAGCCGTTCAACACATTGAACTATTTTTACTTCTCAACGGGATCTAGAAAGCTAGTACTTGTGTGGCCCTCAATGGTTCATTGGCACAACTAGCCGTGGGTTCACATCTCCATGTGATTCGACAGAACACCCAACCTTGCCACCTGATGACCCCATGAGAGTCGGTAAAAAAGTCAAAGTGTAATTCTAGCACATAGAGTCTCAATGTTGTCCCGGGTCATAAGGACTAATGGTGTACAACCATAAACTAGGACTTTTCCACTCGATAAGTGAGAACCACTTGGAAAGTCCTTTATGGAGGGTTGTTCAGTGCACTCTACTAGGAGCACCTATCTGCATGCTCGGACATCACAATGTACCCTACCAATGAAACATGGTACTCACATCGCAGATACAAGTCTCGAACTCTAGCAGCCTATATCCTTCTTAGCGGCGGCTGAATCGACTATGAACTGTTTAGAATATACAGTATTCCAAATATGAGTTTCATGATACTCATCATATGAGCATCTCATAATCTTTCTACTATATGTATATTCAAGGGCTTTATCTATGCAACTAGCATGGGTATACATATAAAGATTTGCCAAAACAATAATTTCAAATATTATTAAAATAAAGATTTCTTATACATAGAGTTTAATTGTGAACACTCGGCCAACACTTGGCTCAACGGGCACCTACTATAACAAATATCACATATCATACACCATCAATTAATTATCACAATAATTAATTGATCCAATATTATATATCTTGATCCAATCATTAACCGCCACGATTATAAACTAAATTAACAAAGTATACAAACATCTTTGTCTAATTTCTAATTAATTTATTTATAACCGAATTTCTTGTAAATCACCATTTACTATAAATAACTAAAGTCCAAATTCAATTATTTATTTTATGATAAAATATTTGCAACTTTTGTAAATTTGAACTTAAGTGCCCAAAAAATCATTTTTCACCAAAAACATTTTGGCCCATTTAAATTTCACAAATATGTTAGCCATCCAATGGCCCAACAACTCAAGGTCTATGAAACTTTGATATTTCAAAACACCTTTTGAAAACTCTAGTCGTCATCACCGTCGCCGGAGCTCCGTCGCCAGAGCTCCGTCGCCGGATTCCGGCTAACTTACCAAATTTTTTTTTTATTTATTTAAAATCAAGGGCTGTTCGGGCAGCCCCTTGGGCTGCCCTTGCTGCCTGTTTCAGGCAGTCCCTCGGGCAGCCCAAGCTGCCCGAAATGGGCAGCAACTAGCTGCCCAAAAGCCGCCCCAAATCCGGCCTTGAATCGTTGCAACAAATCATCTCATGCGGTTAGAAATTGACCTCAATATAATATCTTGTATAAGCTACACAAAATAGTATCCATAGCTCTGATAACACTTGAAAGGGATCGATTTTAGGTGCCCGAATGCGCAACGGAAGTTTCAAAATTTGTTTTTCAAGATTAAAAATTCGAACACCTCTGTAAGGTCCAAAATTAAGACAACGTAATCCAACTGCATGCGAATCTAGGAAATAATGAAAAATAAGTAATAATTGACTTTTGACTCATGCTTTATGATTAAAGATTTTTAAGATTATTTATTTATGCATTTGAGAGATTTTTGTGAGGTTTAGTATGGGCTATTCTTTTCAAATTATTGCTTTTTAGGTTTGGTAAAACAGTAGACGATTTCATTTTATGACTAGTGCACTTGATTTTAAAAATGCTAGTGGGTGATGTTTTTATATGCAAAATATTTTATAAAAATATTTATATGTGAGGGCCGAAAATTAGAAAAAAAAATTTCTAGTACTTTTATAGCAATAAAAAGGGCAGGACGTTTCAGTTGGTATCAGAGCAAAGGTCCTGTAAAGGGTTGTGCCACCATCAGCGCCAGGAAGATCAGTCGTCAAGCCTCAATTTGTAAGTTTACATGCTTTATATGATTTAGTATGATGTTACCTGCATGATAATATGAATATTATGTTTATGATGCATGTTTATTAGCTTTTCGAGTATTTATTCTTTGCATGCTTAAATTGATAAAATGAATTAGGACATGTCACATGATTAGAAAACTTAGATTTAATTGCATGTTGGTTACGTTAGAATTTGGAAAACATTAAAATCAGGAAAAGAACAGTGTTAGAGGGTATCCTGCTACTCGTGCTTTAGAGGGTATGGCTCGTCTCTTCGAGCAACAATTACAGCAACAGCAGTTACAACAGCAGCAGTTACAGCTGCAGTTACAGCAGATGCAGCAGCAGCAGCTACAGCAGCCACCTAGGCCACAACAGGATATTTATGAGAAGTTCCGGAGGCTAGGGCCGAAGGAATTTTCTGGCACCACCGATCCATTTGCTGCTGAGAGTTGGATCCGATCACTCGAGGTACATTTTCGCTATCTGGACATGGGAGACGCCGACCGTGTGAGGTGCACTACTTATCTGCTTAAGGACGACGCTTCTTTATGGTGGGAAGGAGCCGAGCATGGTGTTGACCTTGCTACACTCACTTGGGCACAGTTCAAGACGAAATTCTATGAGAAATACTTTACTGCCGATGTCAGAAGCCGGATAAAGAGCGAATTTATGACTCTCCGTCAGGGAGACATAACTGTTGCTGATTTTGTGAAGAAGTTTGATAGGGGTTGCCACTTTGTACCCCTTATTGCCGGGGACGCGGAAGAAAAACTTAGGCATTTCAAGGATGGCCTACGACCTACCATTCGGGATAAAGTTATGATGATGCGTGCGGAGAATTATGCTATGGCAGTTACTTATGCATATCAGGCTGAGAAGTCCTTAAAGGACAATGACTTTGAGATTCAGCGCAAGAGGCAGCACTATCAGAATAACAATCAACCCAACAAGAAGCCAAATACTGGTCCTCCTAAACCTCAAGGGCCTCAAAAGCCCCAATGTCAAATCAAGAAGCTAGCGCCACCAAAGCCACAAAATCCTGGAGCACCAAAGCCTGCTGAGAGGCAACTATGCAAACAGTGCAGCCGCCCACATCTTGGCAAGTATGAATGGGGATCATTTAAATGTTTCTACTGCAAAGAGGATGGACACAAAGCCAATGACTGTCCAAAGAGGAAAGCAGCTACTACGGCCCGAGCTTATGTTATGAATGCTGAGGAAGCTGAGGAAGAAGCAGACACTACACTCATCACGGGTAACCTAGTCATTTAACACTTTTATATTGCTTATTATTCCATGAAATGTTAAATTGGTTATTAGAATTGATTTGAGATCAAGTTTCAACCTAGAATAAATTAGGTTGCATGTACTACTTAGTTGGACTTGAGTGATGATTTTAGAAACCCTAGAAAATGATTTGAATTTTGTGCCTTATTTTATGTGAAGGATGAATTGATTCCAAATAAAAAGTTTTAGGGCCAAAATTAAAGAAAATCATAATTAAGGGAGATTTCGAATTTTTGGAGGGGTTAACATGCAATTCCGAAAATTAAAGGGACTATAATGCAATAATTCGAAAATTTTGGGGTCAATTTTGCAAATTTCAAAAATTGAGGGACTAAGGTGCAATTTTTTTTCAAAGAAATGTTTAAGTTTAACGCGCAATCTTCTTATAACTTTGGGAATTAATGATAGTAAATCCTTAAGATTCAACGCGAAAAGATATATAAGACAATTTTCATCGCAGGGAGGATCATCATTTTAGGTGTAGCTACCTATGCATTGCTAGATTCAGGAGCTACACACTCTTTCATATCTGAAACCTTCATAAAAGACTGAAAATTACTCCTCAAGATATGGGTTTGGGTTTCAAAGTTTCTATTCCATCTGGCGATCAGATGCTCACGTCTAAGATTGTTAAGAATCTGGAGCTTCGGTTATTCAAAGATGTCGTTCGGGTAGATCTTATTGTGCTTCCTATGCCCGAATTCGATATTATACTTGGGATGGATTGGTTATCAGTGAATGGAGCATTGATTGATTTTCGTCAGCGATCAGTATCTATTCGGCCACCTAGTGGTAAATCTTTTGTCTTTGAGGCGGCAAGAAACAAGCAAATGCCGCACATTATCTCTTGTCTATGTGCGAGGAAGCTTATTAAGCGTGGATGTCAAGCTTATCTAGCATGTGTCACTACTACATATGAATCCATCAGTCAGAAGATAGAAGATGTTGATATTGTGAGAGATTTTCCTAGCTTCTTTCCCGACGACGTTTCTGGCATTCCGCCCGATCATGAAGTGGAATTCTCTATTGATCTTATGCCGGGCACTGTTCCTATATCGAAAGCACCTTATCGTCTAGCACCTGCTGAAATGAAAGAACTAAAAGATCAAATCCAAGAATTGCTAGACAAGGGTTTCATTCGCCCTAGTTACTCTCCATTGGGCGCTCCGGTATTGTTTGTGAAAATGAAAGATGGCAGCATGCGTCTTTGCATTGATTATCGAGAGCTTAATCGGGTCACTATCAAAAATAAGTATCCACTGCCTAGAATCGAAGATTTATTTGATCAGTTGTAAGGAGCAGCGATATTTTCTAAGAATGACCTGCGATCTGGATACAATCAATTGAAAGTCAAAGAATCTGATGTTCACAAGACAGCGTTTCGCACGAGATATGGGCACTATGAGTTTATGGTCATGCCATTCGGGTTGACCAATGCGCCAGCGATCTTCATGGATCTCATGAATCGCGTATTTCATCCATATCTGGATCAGTTTATTATTGTCTTCATTGATGACATATTGATCTTTTCCAAGAACAGAGAGGAGCATAGCCGTCATTTGAGGATCGCACTGTAGGTATTACAAGACAGAAAGCTATATGAAAAGTTCAGCAAGTGCGAGTTTTGGTTTGACAGAGTGGCGTTCTTAGGCCACATCATTTCTAGTGATGGCGTAGAAGTTGATCCGAGTAAAGTTGAGGCAGTAAAAGAGTGGCCAGTACCGAAGAGTGTCACCGAGATTCGCCGTTTCTTGGGACTAGCTGGCTATTATCACAAATTCATCAAGGGGTTCTCATCTATTGCAGTGCCTTTGACATCTTTGACGAAGAAAAATGCTAAGTTTATTTGGGGATCCGAGTGTCAAGACAGTTTTGACAAGTTGAAGCAAGCCTTGATATCCGCACCAGTGTTATCTATGCCATCGGGGCAAGGGGAGTATGTTCTATATACCAACACTTCTAAACTTGGTTTGGGCGCAGTTCTGATGCAAAACGACCGAGTTATCGCCTATGCGTCAAGACAGTTGAAAATTCATGAAAAGAACTACCCTACTCATGATCTTGAGCTTGCAGCAGTAGTCTTTGCACTAAAAATTTGGAGACACTACCTTTATGGGAGAAGTGCAAGATATTCACCGATCATAAAAGTTTGAAATACTTGTTCACCCAAAATGAGTTGAATATGAGACAGCGCAGATGGCTTGAATTGGTAAAGGACTATGATTGCGACATTAGCTACCATCCGGGGAAAGCTAATGTAGTGGCAGACGCATTGAGTAGAAAAGCAGCAGTTATCACTCATTTATCACTCCAAAGACCGTTGCAGTCCGAGATACAGCGGTTTGAGCTTACAGTGTATGCTAGGGGCAAGGCCCCTAATCCTGACACATTATCAGTACAGTCGACTTTGAGAGACAGAATTCGTGATGGGCAGTCTACTGATGAGCAGTTGCAAAAGTGGATAGCTAGAGATGAAGCCAAGGGCCGGAATTTATATTCAGTAGTGGATGGCTTGGTCCGTTATAGAGACCGTCTATGGGTTCCTAGTGATGATTCCTTGAGAAACCTTATTATGAAGGAAGCCCATGACACACCATATTCCATTCATCCGGGCAGCACAAAAATGTATAGAGATCTGCAGTTGTTATATTGGTGGCCAGGCATGAAGAGGGACATTCTGAGATATGTATCCGAGTGTTTGACTTGTCAGCAAGTCAAAGCAGAGCATCAAAGACTTGCGGGAAAATTTAAACCACTCCCTATTCTAGAGTGGAAATGGGAGAACATCACTATGGACTTTGTTGTGGGATTGCCAAAGATAGTTAAAGGATTCAATGCCATTTGGGTGACAGTGGATCGTCTTACGAAATCAGCGCATTTTCTACCTATAAAGAT